>NC_046171.1:34068792-34368792 GCF_011064425.1 Rattus rattus | reverse complement strand
ACCATTGACCTTGTGTTGCTCTCATCACTTGAAAAACCTGTCTTTATCGGCAGAAAGTCTGGGGTGAATTTGACACAAGAATAAAACATCTGTTTATATTTTAAGCCTTCTGCTTCCATGAACCAAGAAAGACACTTTAAGTTATTCCACCACTATGATTACATTCAAATTCTGCACTGATATGCTAACGCACTTGGTAAAGGATAATGAAGAACTTTGGCATAGGAAAATTCTCCTAATTTATCTGAATTAAAATAACTGAAGAAATAACAAAACGAAACAGAAACAAATTACCCGAACAAACAAGTAGAAAAAGAAAAAGAAAAAGAAAAAAACCACCCAAGTCTACAAGTGTTTTTCTTCTCATGTTGCAACTTAAGGGAGAAAGCTGTATTTGTATTTATTTTATTTATTTATTTGTTAGTAGTTCAAGAGCAAAGACCATGGAGATGCCAGGATGTGGAAAAAGTTCATCACACTGCATTCACTTACAGTAAGAAGGCCAAAAATGATGAAAGCCTGCACCTACTCAAGTGCCTTTGTCTTCTTATCCAGCCCAACATTCCTGCCAGGAAACAGAGGGTCTTCCAGTCTCAAATAATACTGGTAATACAGGCCTGTCTCCCATATTCTGTCAAGTTGACAACTTAACACTAGCCATCACAATCAACAACCTACAAATTAGCCTTATTACAGACTATTCTCAGATGTCTTCCCAAGCAAAAGTGGTATACTGAAACATCAAAAAGACTTGCTCATGGGTCACTGGCACTGAAGAGAGACTGGCCATCCTGAATCTCTGAAATCTCTTTGGGTCACTTAATTGTGATTTTTTTTTTTTTTTACAATTGCTGTTACCAAGATTTAATTGCTTAGTTTAATTGGCTTTGTTAAAAAACAAAAAAAACAAAAAACAAAACTCAGTTTAGGAATTCAGACACCCCTTTGCTATCTGAATTTTCTTGAACAAAGTGACTTCAGACATGGAAACACCATTACACCATTATAAAACAAGGGAATTTTATATCACTCGGGTATTAAAAACAGTAATCAAGGTGGCTGAAAGTCATTTTGTTTTACCAAAGCAAAGGGAAATTCTGTTTTTGTTTATTTGCTTTGAAATTCTGAAGAATATTTTTCCTTACACATGATCAAATATAAGTTATTCACTTAGAAACTCACCTGAAAATATTTAATGGGTGCCAACTATATGCCTGATATAGAACTCTATAGAATATGTAATCATAATTAAGCACCAGTGCAGGTCTAATATGATTTACAACTACAATAGGTCTCAGGAAAACATATAGCACGGGAGCACTGCATCAACATCAGACTCATCAGTAGTCTCAGATGAACAAATAAAAGAAGGTTAGAGAAAAAGAGTATTTCATGGGAAGAGAACAACATGGCATATTTCATGGCTATAAGAAGACTATGCAAGGTGCTGGAGAGATGGCTATTAAAAGCACTGTTATTCTTACAGAAGACCCAATTTTGGTTCCTAGCACCCACATGCTGGGTTCCCAACCACTCTTACCTCTAGTTCTAGGGCACCAGATTTCTTCTTTGAACCTTTAAGGAATGCACATGGTATGCATACATACATGCAAGGCAAAACATGCAAGACACATAAAATAAAATTTTAAAACATAACGAAAGGGCACGTAGTCAGTTCATAGGAAAGATGCAAACAGCACAAGGTAAAGGGGCACACTTTGGTAGAAACCATGCCACCCGGAAATGTTAAAAATTATATGTGTACAGCAACAGGCAGTTATTGAAGGATTTTAAGAAATAGTGGACAATCAAACCTGCATTTCAGGTTGGTTTGGCTACAACAAATGGCATAGATTAGAAAGAGCAAAAATGGGTTTTAGAAGTGAGGTAAGAGGCTGGAAAAATAGATTGGCCAGTAAAATGGCTGCCACATAAGCACATGTACGTGTGATCCTCAGAAAACAGAAATGCTCGGTGTGAGTCTATATAACCAGCACTGGAGGAATTCCTGGAGTCAACTGGCCAGTCAGATACCTGACTAGATGATGCTAAGGTTAAAAAAGTGACCCTGTCTCAAGGTGGAGAGCAATGGAAAGTAGACATCCGACGCCAAGCTCTGGTCTCCACTGGCAAGCGCATACACATGTACTCTTAGCCACACGAACACACATCAACACATGTCAAGAAATGAGTTTGCAGGGACGGAAGAGATAACTGATCAGTGAAGTACTTGCTAGTCTGACCAGTGACTGTCTCAGCATGAATATTTGGGTTGGATTTCCCAAACCCATTTTTAAAAAAAAAAAAAAAAATGAAACAAAGAAGGGCCAAGGCATAGTGGCACACACTTATAATCCCAGAGCTGGTCAGGTAGAGGCAGGTGAACCCTGGGGCTTGATGGCAAGTTCCAAGAGAGTGAGAGACTCTGCCTCAAAATAAAATGTGCATAGTCACCAAGAAGCAACACCCAAGGTTGTCCTCTTCCCTCTACATACATACGTACCTACACACTTGTAAAATATGAGTTTAGAGAGCACTGCAAAGTCTGAAAGGTGAAAATAATTTGCAAGATAGCTCGTATGCCCTACTTAACAATTTATAAACTCTCAGGTTATTTGCATTTAAAATTGACCTGTTTTCACAGAATTACATGCAGCAGAGCTAAAAAGAATCAGCAATGAAGCGTGAGGCACACAGGCTTTGCAATGGTTTGTCATCTGAGCTCCATGCTCCTGCTTCTTACATAATACCTTGGGCAAGCTCATAGTAGGTCTAAGCTGCTTCCGTTTCTCTGAAGTTCACAAAACAAAACCTCCCAAAGTTTGGGAGATTAAATGTGACAAATGCATATGGATTCCTACTTGGGTGAACAACCAATTCGTGTTGAGGAAACCGAGGACAGGTTACCTGGTGGCTTCCTCTCATTTGAGAGATGTGCATCTCCCTTCTGAAACCTGTCCTTTCCTTCTTAGCAAAGAACATAGTAGTGGAGCTTGAGAAGAGGCGGGAGGGCCACAGTAGGGGTGGACAGGGGACACACAGCCTGCCCATGGATGCCTTCTTGCGTAGTGAGATTCTATAAGGATGACACTCTTGCTTTCCAAATGCAGATGGACAGGTGAGTCAGAGCCCTTTCTAGCTCACTGCTCCACTACTCAGAGAAACTAGATTCACTAGTGTTACTGGTTCCTGAAATGGCAGAGGCAGAAGTCAGCCTAGTATGATAGGGGCAGAGTGGAATTGGGAGAAGAAATAGGATTTGTAATCCCTGTCTTCTTCTAAGACCGTGGGTGAAGCACTAAGCACTACTCTACGAAGAAGAGACAAACTAGATGGTCTCCAACAGTCCTTTCAAGTAGGGAAAGTCGGCCATTTAATGATTTCACATCTGACTTTAAAAAGAAATATCCTCTCATGTATTATATCCCAATTACATTTTCCCCTCCTTCCTCTCCCCAATCTCTCTTCCTACCACCTTCCCTCACCTCCATATCCACCTCATCCTGCCCCACCTCAGACAAGAGCAGGCCTCTTGAAGACATCAACCAATCACAGCATAACAAGCTACAATAAGATCATGTGCATACCATCACATCAATGCTAGACAAGGCAACCTAGTAGAATTAAAAGGTCCCACAAGCAGGCAAAAGAGTCAAAGACAGTCCCTGCTCCCACTGTTAGAATTCCCACAGTGACGATTGGGCCACAACATATACGCAGGTCAAGGATCTAAGATGGTTGGCAAAAACAACAGCAAGCACGGCCAAGAATCCAACCTGAAACAGTTTTCAAAGTGATTCCATAAAGACCACCTTAACTCATAAGAGAGCTTATATATGTTTATTAAGAAAGTCATCATTGGATAAAAGGGCAAGGTTTACGAAATGACATAGAAGAGATGGGGAAATAAATTGTAATGTAGACGTCTCCCATTTCTATGTAAGATAGTTTCGTTGGCTTTTTTTTTAATATATTTTTTTCTCCATCTTTATTAAATTGGGTATTTCTTATTTACATTTCAATTGTTATTACCTTTCCCGGTTTCCAGGCAAACATCCCCCTAACCCCTTCCCCTCTCCTTCTATATGGGCTTCCCCTCCCCATCCTCCTCCCATTACCACCCTCCCTCCAACAATCCCGTTCACTCGGGGTTCAGTCTTGGCAGGACCAAGGGCTTCCCCTTCCACTGGGGCCCTTACTAGGCTATTCATTGCTACCTATGAGGTTGGAGCCCAGGGTCAGTCCATGTATAGTCTTTAGGTAGTGGCTTAGTCCCTGGAAGCTCTAGTTGCTTGGCATTGTTGTTCATATGGGGTCTCAAGCCCCTTCAAGCTCTTTCAGTCCTTTCTCTGATTCCTTCAACGGGGGTCCCATTCTCAGTTCAGTGGTTTGCTGCTGGCATTCGCCTATGTATTTGCCATATTCTGGCTGTGTCTCTCAGAAGAGATCTACATCTGGTTCCTATCAGCCTGCAGTTCCTATTGCAAGCTGGGAAGGAAGCCTTTTAGCCTGCACTGTACTGTCAACAGTATAGTACCCAGCATTCAGGTACTTAGCCCCAAGACCAGAAAATGAATAAGTGGATGGATTAGAACCAAAAAAAGTAATGTCACACCGATAGGAAACAGATCGCACTGCTACGGAACGTTTAAGAGTTGAATATCCCTGTTAACTAAGCAATCTGCTAGATCTTATCTGATGAGGCAAATTAAAAATACATCAAATTCCTGTTGGCTGGCTGTATTGGCTACTCCAAAAATGTTAAAGTTATAACTATTAAGTAACAGTGATTTGAGAATTTCCCTTGATCATAGAAAGATCTGAAGCAGTTATTATTATTCCAGGTCAATGCATCCACAGACACAGATTTTACAGTTGTGAGGTCCAGGCATGTGCTGTACAGATTTCTTAGCTAGTGAGAGCCTTAGCTAGTGGCCTTGCTTTCTTGATCTCTCTTTACAGGGGCATTTCTCAACTTGTGGCTCTTGACCTCTTCGGGCACTGCATATCAAATATCTGGTATATCAGATAGTTACATTACAATGCATAACAGGCGCAAAAGTACAGATAGGTAGTAGCAATGGAATAATTATATGGTTGGAAGGGGCCAGTATCACCACAAGGAGGCAGTGTATTAAATGGTCGCAGCATTAGGAAGGCTGAGAACCATGGCTCTACAGCATGACGCCTAGGACCGTACTCTTGAACTTGATGTATATCCAGTTTTCTTGCAATAACAGGGTGTAAAAATGGTACCATCACAGATAACACTTATACGACACGTTTCTATTTGCTTTTTTTTTTCTTTTTCTCCCTGGTTCTTCTAACTTTACCTAATAAGACATCTGTCAAAATGCATGTTCATCCTTAAACTCCTGATTACATAGAATAGGATGGGTCAGATTGCACCAGATCCTGAACTGAACGATTAAGCTTAATTATTATACACAGTAAAAGGCATTGAAGAAATGTACTGAATGTATTGAAACTGATTAGGCCTCAGCTATGTTCAGTGCAGTATGAACCTTTAAATTTTTACTAAAACCGTTAAGCATACAAGATACACATTGCATGACTTTTAAATTCCCTTTCCTGTATCCATGTTCTATCAATTTTTTCTCCTTCTTACTTGTGTCATAACCATTCTAGAATATATGGATATAAGGTATGTCAATGCAATAATAGGTAACACACTAGCCTCATAAAACATGTGGACACACAAGAGAAAAATACAATGAAAATGATGTCAAGAAAGAGGAATTTGCCAAAGAATAAATGCAATATTCACTACTTGCTCATACACATGATAAAAGATTTTTTGACTGGTGCTTGGTTTCTTTCATAATATTCAGTTGCTATTTTTGAAGAGTGGTAAGTTTTTCAAATTTTCATGTCCATTCATATTGTGTAGCCAAAGGAACTATTTTTCCCCAAATTTGTATCTAATTTCTTAAGTAGGAATTAAAAGAATACTTACAAATCTGTGGTTAAAATGGGCTGTTGTTTCTGAGACAGGTAAAGGGTGAAGCTGAGAGGGGGGGTCTTTCCTGGAAATGAAAAAGAAAGAAGAAAACCTTTTTGAAGAACCAGAAAAAAAGATAATTACACTAATAACCAAATCTGAATATTTTGGATATGCTTTTTTAAAACAGGGTCCAAGTAATAAACTTTAGGATTTTTCTGCGTCCTTGGGGAAACCAGAAACTCTGAGTAAATGGCAATACTGTGTGTTGAAAATTCAAAGTGAATGTACTCCCAACACCAGTTGTACAGAAGATTATCAGCTACAAAATCTAGGGGGTGATTACTGCCTCCGCACTGATTAAAGACAAGTTGAGAAAAAAAAATCTCATAGACACGACACATCACATCGATGATCTCGTAAGAAAATACTTGGCATTGCTATATTTTTGAGAAGTTGTAACTATACGTATCAAATGTTTAGGATGTGATCTCATGTATCTTATTTTGGATTGGATATGAAATGTCTCCTACAGGCTTCTGCCTCTGAACATTTGGCCACCAGATGAAGATGGACCCCTAGCTGTGTGACCTGTAAGTGGGACCTAGGTGGGCTTTAAGATTATAGTCTGGCACTAGGTCCATCTAGCTATCTCTTCTTCTTTCTCAACACATAAGAAATTGTATCATCAGCTCTCACTACCTGTGATGGCCCCAATTGCCCCCTGTTTGTTGGTGTGATAAACTGTATTACCTACCTAACTGGTGACTCCGACTAAGTCTTGCCAATCTTAAACTGTTGTTTTTCTATCAGGCATCCTTCCACAGCCTCCAGAAATGTGAGAAAAACTGAGGCGTTGTATCCAGGTGCCTAGCACGGAAACCGCAGATAAGGAATGTAACCGTCTTCTTTCCGAATATGGGAATAAACTACATACATTCAATTCCTCTTCAGAGAATGGCCCCTGGCTCTTGGCTTAAGCATGAGGTGCAAAGAGGGTTGGAAGTAGTAGGAATATGACTCGCCAGTGTTTCCAAGGCAATAAAGGCCTGTAATTATCCTTACAAAGCAATAAAGTATCCTTATGTCCCAATTCATTGCCCCATTTATCTCAACGATCTCCTAAATTATATCCTTCTGTGCATGCTTCCTTCCAGAAGATTCACTCTGAATCTTCATGAGAATTACTTCAGGAACTCTGCTCCTGTTCTCCCTATTACTGATCATTTCCAAGCTTCCTATCTCTACTTAATCAAGCTCAAGACCCATTATTTGGTATAGGTTGTCCTATAGGGATTAACTCCATTCTGTTTGCATCAATGCTAATACTGTACCCAAGCATTGGGTTTCTATCTGCTGTTGTGGCTGAGGCTCTTTATCCTCAATTTTCTCTCACCTCTCGCTGGCATCTATCCATATATTCTGGGTCACCTCGAGGACCCCTTCTCAGAAGCCTTTCCCATCTCATTCAGACAAGGTAGAGCAATACATCTAATTGTACTTACCCCATGCATTGTAAATTCTTCACAATGACTGCCTTTCTTCTCATGAAAGGTTTTCTTTTTTTTTTTTTAACATTTAAGGGTATAAATGGTGACTCATTTGTCTTACCCCTGGCACACTTTTTTGGCAGGTGATGGGAAAAATGCAATAAATGTCGTGTTGAGTGTCAAAGTGCACGAGGTACCTTCAGACTTACAGTCGTCCAACTAAATACTTCCCCACCTTGTGCGAATCTTAAAAATCGAAAGAGGACACTTTTTAGCCTTGTTCCTATACACAACTTCTCATACGGTTTTGTATTGTTCCAGTCACTTAGGGACAGTTTCCCTTCAGTTAAGTCTAAGGGCCAAACGTAAGGAAGTGAAGAGAGGAAGTGTTGTGGTTTGCCCTGGAGTTATCTGTATTTTGATGCTAATTCCACTGCCCCAAGGACAGCTGCCTAGCTCAGGTGACTTCACTAAAACCTCCCCATTGATTTGTAAAATACAGCTGAGGGGCAAGTACAGGATAGAAGGAGGCCTCTCATTGGAGGAGAAAGAAGGATGGGCGGGAGAGAAGTTTGAAGGAAGAGGAGGAGACTGGAACGAAAAGGAAGGGAGAGAGGAGGGAGAGAGAGAAGCCGTGGCAGGACAATGGAGGCTGACGTAAACCAATGTTCCTAAGGGATGGATGGTACCGGGCTTGGTATGTTTTAGTGGGCAATTATATCTTATCAATAGGATCTAAGATTATTGGGTTGTGTGTTCTTTTATGTGAGGGTTTGAGTGTAAGAAAGTGTGCGGCGGCTGGAGACATTGGGCCGCCGCGGCGGAGTTGGGATGTGTTTCCGCAGAGATATCTAGCAGATGTCTTGGGACACCACGGTGCGGACCCAGCGAGATAAAAGACAACAGTACATTTTTTTTATTTTTATACTTTTACAACAACAAGGAAGAGAAAAATAAATCATGCAGCGGTCATACGGGAGGTAGCAAGAAGGTAAAAAAAAAAATGTAAACGTAAACATTTATACACTATACTGCCTATAAACATCATTAAAAATACAAATTAAAAAAATCTTCATAACTCCACTTTCCTTCTTTAGCCATTTGCATACAGTCATTGCCAAAGATTCAGCAGAAGTCGAAAACAGAAATTCACTATTAAGTCAGTTAGATAAATCCATGTATTGGTATTTGAGTTTTTAAAATGGTAGTTAAAATTTCTATTAATTTTTACATGCTTTCCAGAATCCAGAACATTAAATTGAATCTTAATGTTATAAATTTTCATCTACTCTGTCCATGACAGGATGAAATCATGAACTATGAATAGAAAAATTGTTTTTCCTCTTGACTTCTTTTTGACTAATGTTACATCTAAAATACTTCTTCTATGGACTTTGAAAATAGTTTTACACCCATTATTTTGCCTCTTCATATATCAAAAATCAGATGTACAGCTAATATGATAAAGTCAGTGAAAGTTGAAAACTTGTCTCTATTCATCCTTAATGATAAAAGCATTTTTTCAGGCAAAGTTCAAATATTCCTGAAAAAGTTTCAAGAAAATTGGGATGTACTTACTAGTTTTGTAATAGTGGGATAACCTAGAGTCATCCAAGAGCAGACTCTCAACTGAAGGATTTTCCAGATCAGATTGGACCATGGATTTGTCTGTGAGGGAATGCTTTGATTGCTACTTAATATGGGAGAGCCCATCCAGCTCTCTGTGGCTGCCCACTATCCAGCCCAGTAGCAGGCAGGTGGTCCTAGGCTATATAAGAAGGCTATCAAACATGACCTTGAATGAAAGCCAATGTTCATCTGTGGTTTCTGCCTCAAATTCCTATTAGAATCCACATGCTGACATCCTATAATAATGAAGTGTAGCCTATAAACAAAATAAACCATTTTCACCCTTAAATTGATTCAGGACATGTCATGTCATGCAACAAAAAAGAAACTAGAATAATATCTTACATACTTTTATTTTTATAAATAATAAAAACATATGCTAAATTATAATTGTAATATTTATTAAACACTTAAAGATAAATGTAAAATGGAGTAAATATGAGTGTTTGTGGTTAGTGAGTGAGAATGATACTGTGAGTTTATACATCTGAATGATTGTCTCTCGTCATCAAAACTGTTTTGGGAAGGATTAGGAGGCTTGGTCTTATTGGAGGAAGAGGAAGATCATAAAACTCTCCCTCTTTCTGTCTCCAAGTTATGAATAAGGATATAAACTCTTAGCTGCTGCTCCAACACCATGTCTGCCTACCTGCTATCATGCTACCTACTCTGATAATCATGAACTCACCTGGAGGAAGCACACTGTCCTTGTGCTCACAGATAAGCACTAGGAAAGTCAGGAATGTTAAACACCCAGGGTGGTCTCTTCAAAGGGAGAAGGTGTATAACCTGTTTTCTTCCCAGAAGGTTGAGAATGGAGGTGGTTAGTAGCCTGGTGATTTTTCCACTGTCCACATGATGAAGACCACACTAGATCCTCCCCAAGACCCTTAAGATGTAACATGTAGTCCATGTATAGAACCCATCTTAAGGAATAGGCTACATGCACTTTACAAAGAGTATTTTATGTTGTCATGCCTTAAGCTCTATTAGACTCCATGAGATTTAGTTAATTATCACCAGGAAACTTTTTCCCAAATCATGATATGCTTGAAATATGCCTGAAATAAACAATCTGGTGTCAGACTCTCCACATTTGGACCAACATCAGCTACTGAGTTGTATTGAACAGAACTTCCTTTTTGTCTGACACAGGATTATCACTCTTCTGGCTGTGATGTTTGCAGAGACCCCTATACCAACCCTCTAAGACTGTAATTAAACCCTCAATTAAATGCTTTCATAAGTTGCCTTGGTGATGGGGGCTCTTAATAGCAATAGAATAGCAGTTAAGATGTCCTAATATGCTTTTCCTGAACCTTAATACATAAGGAATAATTTTCACAACATGGATACCACACACAAAGTCTAATCCTTTCTGCATTATCTCTGCTTGAGTTACATTTGCTTCCAAACTTGATCAGACTTTGACAGCTAAGAGAAACAAAAGGCAAAAGAGCAAGTGACCTCACCAAGATGGATTTTATTCTTATCCTTGTAAGAAAAATGGCTCAAAATGTAAATTTAACAGCAGAAACCCATCCAGTTAGACAAAAGCACCTTGAGGATTGTGAGCTACCAGATCTTGACTGTCACCTCACCTAAGCAGACGGACGGCCAACATAAAGACAGACAAGCGAAGAACTGCTATGGACTCCACGGGCTCCCAGGACTGGGGCTCCTCCTTTTCCTCCTGCCACTGTTCCTCTTTCTGACCAAGGTTATGGTTAAGAGAACTAAACAGTCATTCGTTGTTACTGAGAGCTGATTCACTAGGCTAGAAATGGAGTCTGAGCAACCACTTCACAGCTGAATGCAATAAGATTGCTCTAAGCACGTGTTCTGTTTGCCTTCCCCTTTGGTGTTCTTCTTTCATATACTTTCTCCATATCTCTATTTTTTTGGCAAGTGCAGATCTAAATATCATTTAATAAATGTATGAATCATGAGTAAATAAGACTAAGGGTAATTTTGCCTCTAGGGTTAGCAAAATGATAAACACATTATCTCTGCTAAAATTATGACAGGTTGGTTATATAAGTTTCTATATCACAAGACGTTGAACTGTATTATGGAAATTTCGAAAGATAATCTTAATCAAAGGTGTGTTCCACTATAAAGATATGCATCAAGTGGTAGGATGGAGGATTGAAATAAGTTGTTTTGGAACAAATAATCAACTAGACACAGGATAAGATTTGGTCTAAGCTTGCATTGTACTGTTCCAAAATTTCCATGAGGTACTAAGGTTAATTATGGCTCCACCATGAAATAATTTAGAGCAAACAATTGTGTACTGTACAAACATATGTAAGTTGAAATGTGTCAGATAAGTACTATTGATCTCTGTAAGGCAAATTAACTGCTCCGATTGTATGAACAAGCTTTAAAGGGGTGTTCTGAAAATGGATTTAACCTCCCAAGCATGACAATGGTAGAAACAACCATCTGAAGAGAATTGTGGTGGAAACGAAGCATAGGTATCCAGGACCCTGCCTTCTACCCACAATCCAGAGAATTAGCTTAGGAAGATAGGTGAGACACTGCACATGACACGCAGGAGGCATGCGACACATGCCTGCTAATGAATTTATTAATGAACGTAGTAATGAAAGATGGGCTTTTCTAAAGGGCCGAGGACAGGTAGATGAACTTAATACTTAGAGAGTCTTAAAGATTGTATGCTTTAAGCTACTGGCAAAGTTTACCAAGTTTTAATGTTACACGAGCTTTTCCTTAAAAGAAAAAGGAATGGGTAGATTAAAAGTGAGCAGACAGAAACACACAGGAAAAGTCTCAGAAATGGGCAATAAAATCCATCAAAAGGTGAAGATAGTAAAATTGTAATGAAGAAATGACCCAGGCCTCTAGAGAACAAGAGAGCTTAACACAAGACGATTACTGTGCCCCCTGTGTTGTTAGGTGTGGTCATCCCAAAGGACTATTTCATGAAGCATGAGTTGTGAGGATACTAAATTACTTTTAGATTACATTCTGAAAGGAAGGCAGTTTTTTCCTGTTTGCGGAATGAACTGAATGTGCGGAGGTTTCCCTTAATTACGAGGTGGACAAGGACTCTTGTATCACTGCAGGTGACACAAGATGGAAGGAGTTTGTGACTGTATGTCCCTGATCACTTGGTCCAACTGTCTGGAAGGAAAGGCTAGGCTTATACTGTGGTTAAGCCACTGTTATCCTGAGGCTTGATTGTGAGTAGCATACCCATCTCCTAACAAATACATATGGTAAGGAAAACATTTTAAAATGGGAAAAATTCATGGAAAGTAGTCCTACCAAGTACTGGGTGAGGGCCAGCATGATCTAAAACATGGAAACATGTTGTAGGTTCAGTGTCTAGAGAAGGGCGATAGTATAATCAACAAAATGACAGGAGAAAAAAGGAATCGAGAGGGAAATTGAGATTTATCAGCATGCAGATGAGAGTAGATGAGACAAGGGAAGTACTCAGCCAAGAACTGGAACTGGGAGTCTGGACTCAGACACAGGGGCAAACTGAAAACTGGAAGATGAACAATTTTTTTATAGTATATATAGTTTACAAATGAGAAGAGAATGTCAGAATAAGGTATCATGTACTGCCTGTCCAAAACTTAATAATGGAGTATTTGCACACAAATCAGTAGGAAGCAGCAAAAAGATCAGCACAGGAAAAAAAAATGAAAGCATTTCTTACATAGGAATGCAAAATGATTAAAAACAGAATAGAATCAAGTCCAGCTGGCAAAGACATTTGAAGGATTTTAATGTTCTAGATATTTAAAATCCATGTAGAGGTCTGTTGAAAAATTAAGCAATCATGTCTTGAAACAGAGCAATGTTCCGAACAAGCCAAGTTCAATTTCAGAAATCTTAAAGATAGACAGAACAAGGACCATAGCATCTTCTTTTGAAAGAACCCCTCACGGTAGAGAAAAAGGGAGATGAGGAGAGAGAATAGAGGCAAAGGCAGCAGACAGAGACATCTTAGCTCTGACAGATGCTACCTCTAGGATACTGCTCACCCCAGAAATAACAAAATCTTCCTTGATCATTATTTCTTACATTTTACATTTCAGCCTCAAAGTTAAAAAAAATAAATAACAGTTTACAAGAAGGAAATAAGCTGCCGCCTAGAAGAAATAGGCAACAGTTTGGGAATTTATGTCATTCATGAAGTATATTCCAGTTGCTGGACAGTCACCACGGTTCCAGGATAATCAGGGATATTACACCGTGTACGCTCTACGTATCTTCTGTCTCCACCTCAACTATGCCATCCAACAAAGACAGAATACTTCAAGGAGGAATCAGAGCAAAGATTTCTGTTTCTCTTAGTACCATGAACTTCAGATTGATCAAATTTGTAAAGATTGCTTCCTTTCTTGCAAAACGCATGCTATAAACACAAACTATAGCTCCTCACAAAACATTCAGGAAGAGTCTATGATTTTCTAACAGAACCATTGCACTTCTGTTGAAATCTCTCAGGCTAAATCTCTTTGTCTTAGAAACTGTTCCTCCTTTCCTTTCCTTTGAAGAGAAATCTGGTGGTAATCTCTTCCTCCTTGCATAATGACTGCATAGTGACAGTGGATAACATGGTCTTTCTGTCTGGGGTTGCAGGGGTGGGGTTTTTATTGTAGTTTTAGGGTTCAATGTTCTACTTGAGTTTCCTAAGTTCTCAATACTGGGTCTTGTTTAGGACCCTTTACCCCTTCACTGTGGTGTGTGTGTGTTTTGTTTGTCTTTTTCAATATAATGATTGGACATTACCTACCATTCTTCCAAGTGAAGGCCCAACCTAAAATGGCCTTTCCAATGGAAGCACATGCAGAACACAGCAGCTGCTATAAAGCATTACATTAGCTAGGGGGGAGCGAGGGAGCTTTCTTCTTATGTGGAGCTGCATAAAGAAAGAGCATGCATGGATGGGAGATGAGCCTGTGGCAAGAGGGACTCTGTGATTCTTCCGTCCTTAGAGTATATACACTGTGACCTTCAACACTCGGCTCAAACAGAAAAGTCCCTCTCCTGACCCCATGAGGTGCCACATAATAAACAGAGCACCGAGCAGAGTAGCGGGCTCACATTCGTTATGGCTTGCTCAGTCTGTGTTTCTTAATGTTTGCCTGCAAAGCTTCAGTGAAAGTAGAAATTTTAAGTTTCCTCCAGTATAGCCCAGTCAGTTTGTAGATGCCCCATGTCTGCTGGATAGCTTACATTATCTTTTTATGATAGAATTTTATTCTGCTTTCAAAAGTCAACAAATCAAGTGATCTATTACCAGATAACCTTTACAAGTAAAAATAAAGTGAAATAAAACAAAAATGAAGTAACTTCTGCAATCTTTTTACCCAGAAAGAAAAAAAGACAAATAGATTTGGATAACTATTGGCCATTATAGTTAACAAAATATTATCATGGATAATTATAAAGTTAATTGAGCTTAAATATATATATATATATCTTAATTGATAATTATAAATGTAATATTTTAATTAGATATACCCCCAATATTGTTATAACCAACCTAGCAGATGTACCCTTTGTACCTGATGATTCGTATTCATAAAGGAAAGAAAAAACAAGTGTCTTTTTTTTTCTTTTTTTGGAGCTGGGGACTAAACCCAGGGCCTTGCTCTTGCCAGGCAAGCGCTCTACCATTGAGCTAAATCCCCAACCCCCAAAAACAAGTGTCTTAAATACAAAATTGAACACCTTGACTTTCTGGGAAGGAAGGAGGCAGGAGAGTGCTATTGCCTTGATTTTCCTGTCACTGTCTACAGCTGCAGACTGCCATCACAGCTGTCACTCACTACACTGCACAGACTGCCATCACAGCTGTCTCTCACTACAGCTGCACAGACTGCCATCACAGCTGTCACTCAATACAGCTGCACAGACTGCCATCACAGCTGTCACTCAATACAGCTGCACAGACTGCCATCACAGCTGTCTCTCACTACAGCTGCACAGACTGCCATCACAGCTGTCCTCAATACACAGCTGCACAGACTGCCATCACAGCTGTCACTCATCACAGCTGCACAGACTGCCATCACAGCTGTCACTCAAAACAGCAGCACAGACTGCCATCACAGCTGTCACTCAATACACTGCACAGACTGCCATCACAGCTGTCACTCAATACAGCTGCACAGACTGCCATCACAGCTGTCACTCAATACAGCTGCACAGACTGCCATCACAGCTGTCACTCACTACACTGCACAGACTGCCATCACAGCTGTCACTCAATACAGCTGCACAGACTGCCATCACAGCTGTCACTCACTACAGCTGCACAGACTGCCATCACAGCTGTCACTCAATACAGCTGCACAGACTGCCATCACAGCTGTCACTCAATACAGCTGCACAGACTGCCATCACAGCTGTCACTCAATACAGCTGCACAGACTGCCATCACAGCTGTCACTCAATACAGCTCAATACAGCTGCACAGACTGCCATCACAGCTGTCACTCACTACAGCTGCACAGACTGCCATCACAGCTGTCACTCTCTACAGCTGCACAGACTGCCATCACAGCTGTCTCTCACTACAGCTGCACAGACTGCCATCACAGCTGTCACTCAATACAGCTGCACAGACTGCCATCACAGCTGTCTCTCACTACAGCTGCACAGACTGCCATCACAGCTGTCACTCACTACAGCTGCACAGACTGCCATCACACAGCTCACTCAATCTCTCAATACAGCTGCACAGACTGCCATCACAGCTGTCACTCAATACACTGCACAGACTGCCATCACAGCTGTCACTCAATACAGCTGCACAGACTGCCATCACAGCTGTCACTCAATACAGCTGCACAGACTGCCATCACAGCTGTCACTCACTACACTGCACAGACTGCCATCACAGCTGTCACTCAATACAGCTGCACAGACTGCCATCACAGCTGTCACTCACTACAGCTGCACAGACTGCCATCACAGCTGTCACTCAATACAGCTGCACAGACTGCCATCACAGCTGTCACTCAATACAGCTGCACAGACTGCCATCACAGCTGTCACTCAATACAGCTGCACAGACTGCCATCACAGCTGTCACTCAATACAGCTGCACAGACTGCCATCACAGCTGTCACTCAATACAGCTGCACAGACTGCCATCACAGCTGTCACTGTCTACAGCTGTACAGACTGCCATCACAGCTGTCACTTTAGCTATACAGACTGCCATCACAGCTGTCACTCACTATGTCCAAAGAGTATTCGCCACTCAATTTAAAAACTATAGATGTCATTAGAGTCCAAATTTAGAACTTAACATGTTTTAATATGATTTTTACAATGGTGAATTCTCCCTAGAACAGTGGTTACTAGACAGCCTGGATCAGAACTGCGTATGCTCAGACCAGACAGACTCCCAGTACAGATGAAGGCAAGCAAACAGAAAATCCAAACTCAAGCCAAGATGCTTTTTTGCAATTGATCCCATAGAAGAAAGACCGGTCCACTTCTATGAAGTGATACTAATTAGTCAGCCACACCTCAGGGCATATTCAAGATGTAGGAAAACTTGGCCATCACAAATTGAACTCCATATTTTTGTAGTTCGATTTGGTTTGCTTGTGAAACATTTGCTGAGGGGATTACCCAGCTGTTAAAAAAAATGAAATTATAAAATTTACAGGTAAATGGTTGGTGTTAGAAAAAAAAATAGCATCCTAAGTCAGGTAACTCAGACCCCAAAAGACAAATATCTTATGTTTTTGCTTATATTTGGATGTTAGCTTTTAAGCATTCAGTCTGCATGCTCAAGGCTAAATAGCCACAGAGATTGGGTACCTCAGGAAGGACCAGGTGGGGTGGAGGGGTTGCCCTAAGTAAAGAGAAATAGAATATAATGTTATAGAGGAACAATGGTGAAATTCCAATTGGAGGAATAAATAAGGAGGGGATGGAAGAGAAGGGTAAGCAAGGGAATATAAGGAGGGAAAGCTAACACTAGAGGCCTTCTGAGAAAACATGGAAATCTACTACTATAGAAGTTTCCATATAGGAAAGGATTCTAAATGGAGTCACCAAACAATAGGGGAGAGAATAACCCAATTAGACTTCTTATGCCATTAATAAAATGTCCAGTGTCGAGAATGGGTTATATCTTTTTAAGACATTAGCCAAATTGGCCTCACAGAAGTGCCCTAAACATCACAAGCTACTGGTTGCTCTCCAATATCTGGTGGTACGGCCATATTTCCAAATGCAACATTTACTTACGTCATGAGAAACAGAAGAAAACCTGGTGTGTAGCCAGAGAATTCATCTATACAGAATAGTGTTTATGGTACTAGAAAGTACTAGCATACTACCAAAAAGGAAAAGTAAACATCCATATCTCCCAGACCCACATCCTTCAACCTATAACAGTAACCACTTGCAAGCTCAATAGTGCGACAAATAGGATGGGAGTCACCATCCATTTGTTACTCAGTGAAGTGATAGCCTAGTAGAACTCTTACCTGACACTGCTAAAGTGTCCAAGAACTTGAGACTAAGAGAAAAATTATTATAACCCTACTAAAGGACCAAAGCAATAAAAATGATTCCTAATAACATATTGTTATACCCATAGATCAATGCCTCGTGTCAACCCTTTCTTGGTTATAGCACCAAGACATAATAGGTAAGAGAAAGTAGAGATAAATTAATCTTCATGGAAGTGAAAAATTCTGTGCATAAAAGGACAACATCAGAAAGCGAAAGGGCCTCCCCTGGCATGAAGAAACTACTTGTCATTCACAGACGTGCACAGCGCCAATCAAAAGGTCAATTGATACACCTGCCAATCAAGGTGGATGCATTAGATGCATCTTGAGTACAGAATTAACACAACTAACAAAAAGAGTACTGACAACATATCTGAATGGACAGTCTTGAAGAAATCCAAGTGCACATGAAATGGTATTCGGCATTATTAACTATGAACAATATATAAAGAAAAACCAGGATGAAACAACACTGTACACACAGCTATAATTTACAAAACACAATGGCGGGTCCTATCAGGCATGACAAAAAACTGAAAACTTTATTCATTGCTGATTAGAATGTGAAAAAGTACAATCTCTCTAGATAGGAGGTTGGCAGTTCCTTTTACTGTTAATCACATTTGTCTTGTGACTCAACCTCTCCGCTTGTGAATATATAACCAACCAGATGCTCACAAAAACATACTCCACAATGCTCATAGCACTGGCAAGCATAACAACCAAGCTGTGGAAAAACAAACATCCACCAATAAAATAAACTGGAGTGTAACCACAGAATACAGTATTTTTGGCAGTATGAAGAGATAAGTGACTCATGTTTTTACACAGAACGACATCCAAAGGAATATGCCACATGAACCAAACCACATTAACATAAAATTTCCAACATATGCACATTAAAACTAAGGTTTGAATGCCTTGGACAGAGTTGAGAGCATTTGAGAGCAATCAAAGCTAATGGTCAAAGGTTTCTCTTTGGGATGTGGTATAATCTAGAATTGTGGTGATGCTGTTTGATTATACTATATACCAATAAACTGTGTGCTTGATATAAATTTATATGAATTATATGCCAGTAAATATATCTTGAAACACAATTTACTGAGGTAGCTAGTCAGGAGATGAATGTTTTCTGTGACCACAGAATTATTATACTAAGGACACATTTAACATGTATTATATATTCTGCCTATTGAGTTGACAGGGGTAAGAATACTGGAGGAAGACTCAATCCTCACATATAAGTGTCTTGTATATAAAGCAGATTATGAAATGAGTGGATTTTTAGATAAATAGTAATATTAATTACAAGAACAAGTCAATTCATGAGATTTTTCTTTCCATTTAAAACTCAGTTCCAAATCTATTTTTCTGAATGAACTGCACATTTCTGGATGATAAATGCTCCTTTTAACTGCTTAATGATAAGCTCCATCAACCGTTAATCTGTTCAAAGCCACAGAAAGTGAGTCGTGTCCTCTTAATTAATTCTGATATCATTGCTGGGGTTTGGACCTTAAATGTACCCTAGCACTTCTTATTCTCAGAACGGCATGATAAAGGGAGGTGGAAATCTTATGAGTGGGATGTAATGTGTGGGTTCCTGGTCATTGAGATAGGACTTTGAAGGAAACAGTGGGACTCTACTCTTCATCTTCCTGGCTGTCCCAAAGATAAACTATTGCGCTTTTCCCTGCCCTATGGTCCCCATCACAAGATGGCTTCATAAGCCTAAAGGCAATGGAGCCAACCAATCATGGATTAGAACTTATAAAACTATTCATCTCCCCCTTCACTACTGATTATTTCAGGTATGTGCTAGAGTAATAAATTTCTGCCTGACACATTGCTTACACACCTTAAAGCCTGACAGCTCTCAGCCCAGAGTCCAAGACAAGGAGAATGGAGTAGGGGTCCCAGGACCATGAACTCTTTGAATAGAAATAGCCTTCAGAAAAGAAAAAACTTAACTCTTTGATCTCATTTGTCCATTTCCAACCCTGAGCTCCAAGCATGCCTTTGTCTCAGTGAATTGCTGTGATGAATAAAGACAGAATCAGACCAGGTCTTCTGAGACCAGGTGCACTGTTCTTCCTACCACAAGGCACAAAGCAACCCATTTAGTTCTTTGTTCTTGACTCTATTGTCTGCCCCTAGAACGGAATGTGTATATAGTAAATCCACCATGTTTTAAACAGGTACTGTAAGTTGTGTCATCTCGGGGGTCTGGGACTGAAAGAAAAAGGTGAAGGGGAAAAGGATGCTTTCATATTTTTGATCCACAGAGATTCACAGGAATCTATTAACGATCCTCTTGCTATTGAACCCCTCCATGTCTTCCCTACCATGATGGACTGGATTCGTTTAAATCACAAGCCAAAACACACCATTCCTCCCTTCAGCTGTTTGTTGTTTTTTGCTGGGTATTTGGCAGAGGTGATAAGAAAAGTAATAATACACGAAAGGTTCTTGATTTTAAAAAGCAAGTATAAGTGTATTTTACATTTTCATGAGTCTTTATGATCTTCACTAAACAGCTGATAAATATTAATTATTAAGGGAAATGCAGATCTACATCAGAAATAATTTTTCAATGTTTAGAACCATCCATTTCCTGTAGCTAACATGAGAATAAAACATTATTCACTTAAAAAGTCCACATGACTTCTCTTTGACAAAGTCTAGTTTTTATTTCTCATAAAAATATCATAATTAAATTTTAAAATAACCTCACTGCCTTCCTTAATACTTGTGTAAAATATTAGCTCCATTAATCAGCACACGATTCTCTTTGGCCAGAGTATACCCTCACTATCTAAAGAGCATCCAGAATTCTGGGTAAAGCAGCACTCAACCCATTTGTTAAATTAGGGTTACTCAAAGAAATGACATTGATAGCATAATGTCACCAGGTGCTTTGAATATACAGGAACCACAAGAATATCTTTGTGGACTTCAATGTTTTTCAGTATTAAACAGCATTAATGAACAGCAATAACTGATATTTCTACTTTATAAACAAGCACCAAACTCTAACACTTTAAGGAAAATATCCAAACTTTCTCATGTAGAATGTTTAGGAGCCTCAAACAAATCCCCCACTCTAAGGTAGCCATAATAATGCTAAAACGATTGTCATTGATAATATCATCTGCCAATTGTGTAACTTAAAGTTTTAAGCATGCGTATAAATGCTAATCTGACTAATCTTCATAATAATTCCACGGATTAGACCATATTATCTGTAATTTGCATGAGCACTGTCAGTTCTTTTGCATAAGTCATGAATCAATCACCTGACTGTATCCACTTGAGGGGAAGTGTTCTTAGTTTGGGGTTGTAAAGACTTTTTTTTAGCCCATACTTTCTTAACATCACTGCACAGGCAGAACATCATAGCAGTAGGAATTGTGGGCAGGGAAGAGTTGTTTGCTTTACGGTGGCCAGAAAGCATAGAGTAATTCAGGAAAGGGACAAGAATAAGACACCCCAAAGTACTTGTCCTACTGACCTACTTTCTCCAGCTGTGCCTCACCCTCTAAACTTTTCATAAAATATAATACAAGTAGTTTTTTTTTATGTTGTTGTTTTAAACAACTAAAAGATGCTACCAAATAGGCCTGATTACATTTTCAAAATAGGTATGACCATCCCCAGTTCACCAATGAAAAGCAGTCCGGGGGGGGTGGGAAATAAATAAAAAGGCCTTCCAAATGCACAGGCTCAGAATTGACAGTGCCAAGATGCAAACTTAGATCATGAAATCAATACAAATATATCAATCACTGGTACTCAACCTGTCTAGGAAAACAAATAGTACATACAGGCTTTGGTAATATCCACGCCTTCTATTACCATAAGGTAATAGAAGATATCACTATTGTGTTTGGGAGGAAGTACAGAGTGTAAAAGTACAAGTAGAATTTCTTAGTGTTAGCACGTGCATTACAACATAGCTGACATTAGTCAGAGCCCATATCTTTAGTTGTTCTTTTTTCAGTGACTTCAGCATGAGTCACATGATTCCTGTGTCTGCAAAACTGATTTGAGAGAAATCTATTGGCTTAATGAATATACTTTAGGTGTGGCTGAAAGTTGGTGTTTAGGATAGTGTACTCTCTAGTCCTTTACAAATTAGGAATGCACAACTGAAAAACAGATAAATACAAAGATAATTTGCTGCAGGGGGTGTCGTTGCAAACAAGATTCCAAGAAATTCTTACTAAATTATGGAGACACCCGAGGCGTCATTTCAAACAAACTCAAAATGAGAGGCTCCAAGTTCAAATGCATCCATTCACACATTAGACCCCCTACAAAATGCCACAGGTTACACTAAAAACTAGAGCCACATCAGTTCTAAGATATTATCCTATCATCAATCATGCATATAATTAAAAGCAATTAAAGACACTACCACAAACTACAATTCTACTTCTGAATGAATAGATAACAGTTTAGAGGCAAATCATCCCCCATGTATAGTGAAGCTGCTCGGCTAAAAATAACACATTTATTGCATTTTGGTGATAGTCATGAGTGCTCCCAGTGAACATATAGTCACCGGCAACAACTTCAAATGCAAGTTTTACTGGGTAAAGGCAGACACCGAGGCTAACTGTTGTGGTTTGAGTCTAAAATGTCATCTACGAACAGGCTCATGTTTTCGATGCTCAGCCCCCAGCTTATTTTAAAATCTGTAAATCCTTCAGGAAGTGGGGCCCAGATGGTTGAGGTGAGCCACTAGGGTCTGGACTTTGAGGAAAATACCTGCCTCTAGAGGCCTCGCTCTGTCTCTTTATGTGCCCAAGAGAACGAATACAGCCACAGACTTCCAACATCCAGGCCCCCTCTATGCCTTCCCCACTGTGCTGGACTAAGACACTGAAACCACAAGCCAAGCTAAACCATAAACCTGACCTCCCTTAAATTGCTTCTAGGTAGTATTTTGTCATCTTGAGGAAAAACATAGCTATTATAATAAAGCAATCAATCAAAAGCTTGGATAACTGTGCCTCCATTTAACTAGGAGCTAGCTGGGATAATCCTGTAATAAGCAAAAGAGAACACAGAACAACTTTTGTGTGTTTTGCTAAGAGACACGAAGGGGGAAGTTATGCTGTTTAAACACAAGGAGTCAAGATGAACTTTAATTAAATAGGGAGGTCAGAGAAGCCTCTAAGGAAGGTAGAGAGACCTGGTAAATCTACAGTGTGTATGCAGAGCAAACATGGCCACTGGTGGCCTTACCTTCAAGAAAATGATTCAATTTCTCCGCATTGCACATCTGTTTTTATGTCTTGGTGCCGTACCTACAATTTAAGGATGTTGTTGCTCTTCTGGTCCTCTCCTTAGGGCTTCCAATCCCCCAGAGTCCTCTTGACCACTTATTCTTCTCTGCTGAGTCCCTGACTGGCTACATGTCTAGAGCCACACTTGGTACTCTGCACTGAGGTCAGTGAGAATCAGCTCTGACAGTAGACAAATGAGGGCAAAGACACACTAGCTTTCCTCAGATTAAAATAGTGAATTGATTGAATGCATAGATAAATTCACTAAAAACTTAGGATTTGATTTTTTTCAACTGAGGTAAAATGTGCTGAAAAAGCAAATACATAGTCGAATGCCAGCAGCAAACCACTGAACTGAGAATAGGACCCCCGTTGAAGGAATCAGAGAAAGTACTGGAAGAGCTTGAAGGCGCTCGAGACCCCATATGAACAACAATGCCAACCAACCAGAGCTTCCAGGGACTAAGCCACTACCTAAAGACTATACATGGACTGACCCTGGGCTCCAACCTCATAGGTAGCAATGAATAGCCTAGTAAGAGCACCATTGGAAGGGAAGCCCTTGGTCCTATAAGACTGAACCCCCAGTGAACGTGATTGTTGGGGGAGGGGTAATGGGGAAGAATGGGAGGGGAACACCCATAGAGAAGGGAGGAGGAATTAGGGGATGATGGCCTGAAACCGGGAAGGAATAACAATCAAAATGTAAATAAGAAATACTCAAGTTAATAAAGATGAAAAAAAAAAAGAAAAAAAATGTGCTGAAAAGTCTTAGTATAGTTGTGCTAATCAAGTGATATTCATACAACTGCCCTGTTTTTTTAAAACCACTTAAATATTAATAATATCTATATATTCTTTTGCAGATTTACCAGATCTCTTATTTCTTAGAGGCAAAAGTTTTATTAGCCATATTCTACATGTGCATATATTAGCACATGTAATCTAAAATATTATATATATAAGCAAAACTTACACTACTACAAAATGTAAGATTACTGTCAAGTAAGAGAAAACACCAAACTAATGCTTTTGTCTTTGAACACAAAATTGCTAATTCCATACATTTTTAAAGTCTTTAAGTTTCACAGCTCTGTACATCTACAAAACACAACTGGTTTTTTTGTCAGTAATTTATAGGTAGACGTATAAAGCCTAAAATTAATATTTACCTATGAAATATTTTATAAGGGTTATTCAATTTTAAATAAATAGTAAGTAAATAATAGTAAAGATTACTCACTGTAGCAATCTATCTTTTCTATACAAGTCACCATAATTAGTAACCACATATTTCTACGTTTGATTATATCTATCTTCTATCCTAAACTGAAAAAGTTCCCAGCCTAAAATTAACTGAAATTTTTGCTGCAAAGGAAAACAGTCCACATTCAGTAGAAACTATATTTTAAATTTTGATCCTTTCCTGATTCATAATAGAAAACCCTGAACAGTAATATGAGTGGCTTCCAATCAGCCAGAGTTGGGAAAACACAGCCTGTACTCTACACTGTGGAATTGCTGAGATGCTGTACTAGGTAGGTCAGATGTATTAAATGCATTTTATATGGGATATTTTTGATTACCTAATATATTACAATGCATTCATCAAATGAAAGAGTATTTTAGTTAACTTCTGAATACAGGGGAAGAAAAGATTAACTTGGTGCTTGAGATTCCCAACTCATAAATGGGAATAAATGACTTGAAATTTATGTACTTTCCCAAATAAATCCTTGTCTCCTAAAATCACAGCACCTGCTTTTCAAACAAACTGTCATCCTTCTACATTGCTTATTTGGAACACAAAATAATGCTCTGCCTTACAAAATTCCTTCTCTGAAAGTGGTTCGTTGGTGGGAAGGAATAGGGTCAAGGAACTCAGGATGGGGATACAATGAATAGACTATTGAAGCTTGGAACAGCAACCTTCTCGTTGCTGGTGGATTTTCTTTGCTACTAGAAGACTTTCTCTACTATCTGAGGAGATTAAAGCTGCCTAGCCTAAGACCTGTATGGTGAGGTAAGATTATTCAAGTGGAAAATCCTATCACTGTTTGTACTTGGCAAAACAAAATGAAACCAGACTTCTTGATGCTCTGGAGAGATTCATGATGTCATGGGGGAATTGAAAGGTATCGTGGTAAATTCCCACCTCCCTTTCCAGTTAGTTCACCTATACGATTATGTGGGCTTTTCCATACATGCTGAGTCTCCAGAGGTCTAATAGTGTAAAGCATTTGAACAAATTCCCTTAAAGGTAAAACGGAAGTCATACTTGCCCCTTATGCCTTCTCCAAGGAACCGCAATGTCTAATGAGTCCATAGATTTGGAAAGCAACAGATTGTTAACGTGTGTGCTGCTCTGGCCCACTTACTGGGTGATCACAAAAGCTTCCAGTTAAGAACACGTCTGTGACTAAGGGCAGACACCACAAAAAGGCCAGGCTACTGTCTTCTGTCATTTGGGACTTAAGACTCATCAGAGCTGATGGAGCTTTAAGTCCTCGTAGCTAACAAGGATCCTGGCTGGAGGCCACAGCAGACCATACAAGGTTTATAGTGAACCCTCAGGACTCTTCTACAGATAACTACTCTCTCTTTGAGAAATAGCATTTGTTTAGTTTTGTATTAAGTCTTAGTAGTGTGGTCTACCATGGGCCACCATAAGCATTATGAACCAATTGTTGGACCAACCAGTACAAAAGAACTTCAATACTAAACAGAAGCCATGTGAGTAAGACTGAACTCAAGCAAATCCCAATGGCACAAATAATTTACATCAGGAGCTAGGCCACGTGTCTTACTATCTCCTTACTACTTCCATCAGGAGTTCGCTATAACACACTAACAGGAAGAGAAGCTTTAGTCTGCCTTACAAACATTGTAATTGCCATAGGCAGGTGAACAGCTATTGTAATAGAGCTGCTTTCTAAGGCACCCCTGAGGATGGTGTGGGTCACTTTATCAGACAAAGAAATGCGGCTCCCTGAGAGCAAAAACAATAAAGAATGGTTGGCACAGAGGTTTATATTAAAGAACACCAGCTCTGGCAATGTACCCAGTTCTAGAGAAAGGACCTACAATAATGAGCACTTATTTTATTACGTGTGTGTAGTTTCGATTTCATCTTCTCTTTCAGCATTTATCCTCTAACCTTTATTACAAACAGCTATTATAGCTGTGTCACAGTGTTAAAGTAACATGACGTAAAGAACAGTAAGTATCAACCAATGGCATATTCTCTTCCCAGAAATGGCTAGTATAGTGTTGATAATAAAACATGCTTCAAAAGGGTTGTATCATATTACAGAAGATTTACGTCATCTAATATGCATATGGGTGCTAAGGGACAAAGGTTGGACTTTGATGACAAATCCATGAGTTAGCTTGTTGAGGTCACTGTCCTCAGTTATCACAGGCTGACTCAAGTATTGCTGTGAAGTATGTTGTCGACGTCATAGCATCTGCAGTCAACCAACTCTTAGAAGTTTACGTTTAATAATCAGGGTGAGTCAGAAACAATCACTTGAAAGGCTTGAGAGCAGAAGGCAGGTTTACTAAAATGAAATTCTATTGATCTGTGGAGAGACATTTCAACTATTACTCCAGAGTTTCTGTCTAGTCCTTCTGCCATCTCACAAAGTCACTTATTTTGTAACCAGTCACAAAATTCCTTGTAATTTTTTCCCTTCTAGATCAAATTCTCTGGTGTGCCTGGACAGATACAATTATGTTTATATTGTGAGGATAGGTAAGAGTAGAGCATATGCAAATGCTTAAATATGAGATTTTTCAATAAAAATATTAAAGCTGTCTAATCTTGATTTTCTGAGGAATATCAAAATTACAGTGTAAAGAGAAAAACTGAGAAAGTAAAGCCTCGTATATACCTATATGGTAAATAACCTGCCCCAAAGATGTACAGAAGGTCAGAATTCAAAACAATAGATTCCATGAGATGCAAGTAATTAAATAATCACTTAAATGAACTGCCATTTTTTAAGTAAATGCTGTCACTAGGCCACATTCACCATTATAAACAATGCCTAAGATACTGATTTTCTAAGTTTCAAAACTTCATAGCAACCTACTAGAACAAATTTTTCTTTAATATAGATATAGCATCAGAGTGATGACTCCATCCTTAAAGAACTTGCCGTTCTCATAGAGGTACTGGGGTTAGTTAATCACCCATGTCAGGAAGCATATGATCACTTACAACTTTAGTTTTAGAGTATCTGTTGCCCCTTTCTCACTTCCACAGCATCAAACATGCACACTATGCACATGCATACATGGAGATACCCAACATAGGTACATAATATAAAAACAAATATTGTTAAAAAAAACATAAAGCATGAGAGTGCTTGGATCTTGTTTTGAGGGAGGAGAGTATTTTACATTGATCATGGATACATCTGTATAGGTAAGGTCTGAGCCCAATAAGAAGGATGTTTAAACCAAAACTGGAATGATTCAGTGTCCAGTGTCCTTCTGCTCCTTGGAGTAAAAGAATTGGGTGTGATAGTCCCTGCCAGGAAAAGGGCCAATGACACTCATGTCAATATAGGTAAATGAACTCAGCAGCTTCCACGGTTTCTCTTCCTCTACAAGCAGGCTTCAGCAGTAAACCTGCCACCATTCTTGTCTCTGACAGATGACCTCTCCCCAAGGATAAAGCCATAAAGCACAGGAATAGCACATCCATGTTTCAAGGTCACTTGACCTTGGCTGTGTGTGAGCAGTTCTAACTGTCAGGAATTCTGACCGTTTTGCAAACAACTAAAGCCATCCATGATGAAACTGGCCAGGCTGGTCCCAAGTTGCCTTTTGACTCTCCTTGTTAGTAATATAGGGCACATACTGACTAACAAACTTGTGTCTTACACATCTTGGAGAAGAGTCACATGATTTCTAGTTGACGAATTTCAAAGTCAGTATCTATAATACGGACTGGTATTCTTGCTCCAACAACCCTCACTCTTCATAACTGGCAAACCTGAAATAGCACAGCTATTATGAGCCAATGACCTCACAGAATGTAGCCTCTGCTTTAGCACCCTGGATGGCTCAATATCCTCTCCTCCCAAGCTCAACCCTGGGGCCTCAGCACCGATGACCAGACTCCTTTGGTTATCTGCCCAGAAATCACCTTCCTCCAGACTCTGTGTCTTTATGGCCAACCCACATGCTGGGATACCATCTGCTGAGTCTTCCTGGTCCTCATGGTCTCCCACCTCTTGGCTGTCAGATCATCTCCTTCCCTCTGAAGGAGCCCGCTGACTTAACTTTGACACTCTCCCATCAGTTAAAGTAAATCACAATTCCAGGCACTTCTTGTACTCTGAGGCTGATGGAGAGTCTTTAAACAGACATAGCCCTCTACCACCAAGCTCTTAAGTGATAATGTGCTTCTCTCTGTCCTGTTTCTAAATCAGAGAACACTCTAATTGAACAGGTTTCAAGCATAATGGAAACAGATGGTTGTTTACTAGTTTCAAGTAAACGATAAGACATGTGCCAACCTGTGCTAAAGAGATCTGATAAAAAGTGGAAAGTTCCCACAGATAAACAGGAGTGAGAAATCAATCATGGAGTTAGCATCACAAACAGCCTACTGACCAAATTACATATGTAAAGACATGACGTTAGCCCCTTAGCATGGAAACAAAACGTTGGCACAATTAGGAAACTATGTTCAAAGCAGTTATAGGCTTTTGTCAACACACATTAAGCTATGAATATGTAAATATTTTATCATGCTTTTAAAACAATTCTTTGGTTCAGCAAATAGTCTTCGGTTTACAAAAAAAATGAAAAGTACAATCATCGATTAGTGTTAGACTCTATTGCTATGTATTGATTAACATAAGTTTAATAAGTCAAAGATGCATTGAAAACACAAGCAGCTTTAAAGTGATATGACCTTCAAACTGGAAGAACTTCATAAATATCATAGCAAAATAACAATAATTAAATACTCATATAAGGAAACATTCTATATACTAGCCACACAACAATGGCTTTCACTTTAATGACCTCAGGAGAGAAATACTATTATCAGTTCCATTTTACAGATAATACCCCTGGGGCCCATAAAGTTTAAATGACTTGCCTGAGTCCATGTAGCTCAAAAGGGAGCAAGGGACACTCAGGACTGGCGTGACTTAGCTTACTGAACTGTGCTTCATATCTGAGTGATTCCAGAGACTACTGTAGCCAGGGAGGGCCAAAGGATGTTAGGAAAGAGATTTAATTTCCAGTTCTAAGGCTCCTTCCCAAAAATCTTCACGAAGTTTAAATGTGCACCATATGTTAGAAATACTATAAAATGCCATGCAGCAGACTAATCGATAATAAGCAAAGACAACAGAGGGTTATAAACTGCTGCTATAAACACAACTTCATGTGATAGGCTTAAGCTATGGATATGCATTAAGTTCTAACGACAGACTCCACACACTTCTAGAGAGGTTCAGGGGGGAGACCCCCCTGGAATAAGCTCATAGTTAAACCGAGTTCTCCGTTCCATACCAATAATAAAGGACCAACATACCAAATTCAACAAGAGAGATCCTTCGCGTACATGCAATATGAATGCGACCTTGTCCTTCGCACTTTCAGCAATCATAGCCATACAGAGAATCTTTATGTGCTGAAACTGTTGATAATAATTAGCAGCCAAAATATCTACAAAGGTCAGAAAATATGCCATCTGAGACAAATTAAAACAACCGCCTCATGGGCAACTCTAGGATAATGGTGTCACTCTCGGACAATGATGTCATCATTTTAGTTACTGCCTTGACCTGTGTATTTACATATACAGTTTTCTACCAGTGGAGATTTTAGTAATTACCAAACATTTATGATGTTTGCAAGGTAAGATAACTGACAGTTTATTGAGTTATGTTGTGTTCTTGAGCTAGAATTTTATCGAATTTATCTGAAGAGAATATAAATGAAACCTGACACTTAATCCGTGACAGCAGTTATTACAGTGGCATGTTATTACACATGACAGTTATTACTTGTAACATGCTATATAACTTATGCCAAATACACTAGTGTTTCAAAATTCTGTACCCAACACGCTGGTCAAGAACACTGATTTTATTTATTTTATAACTATGTAAAACACCTTAAATATGAACAAATTTGAAGTGAATTTGATTTAAAAGTTAGTTACATTCCTTTTAATCTTAGGAGATACACTGGTGTCAAAGTTTAAACAAGATAAGATTAAGATTTACTTAGGGGTTGGGGATTTAGCTCAGTGGTAGAGTGCTTGCCTAGCAAGCGCAAGGCCCTGGGTTCGGTCCCCAGCTCCGAAAAAAAGAAAAAAGAAAAAAAAAAAAAGATTTACTTAGTGCCCAGTAATGCTGAGGTTGCCACAACTATAGAAAACTGCAGGCCTTGGAGTGCAGGTACAAACTCCTTTTTTTCAAGCTGACAGAGTTGGTTTTGTCTCCAGAAGAATGTTGATACACCCCAAACCTTTCTAGAAACGGACATGCCATGTCCGTTAATTATCCCCAAATCAAAACACCATGGGTCAGAACATTGCCTAGAAGTCCCTAAGTAGGCTATGGACTCTCATGACCAGTGAATTAGGAACCAGAAGGTGTGTTTCTACTGTGACTTTAAATCCACTTGACAGTGACTATTAGCCTCCACAGCATCCTAAATTTATGGGTCTCTATATGGTGAATACTGAAGATGATAAAAGTTAAAGTGGAGGAAGCTGGAACGCATGAATATATTAAGACAAGGCCAGACAGGTCATACGGAGAGTCAGACTGTCTGTTAAGGAAGTGAAACCACAACAGGTGAATTGACTTTCTCAAAATAAACAAGAGTTCTTGTGCCTGAGGTTTATCTGCATCCATAACCTTTACACAGGCCAAATGAAACCAACATGCTTGTCGTGTCACTGCTTAATTGTAAGTCAAATATCAACTTATCACAGGCCTCCACCTAGTCAACTGATTTGTTACATACGCAGAAACACACCAGCAAACGATACTGACGTGAATCGAACCAGCTGTTGCCAATCAACACACTGGTTTGCTTTCATATTCCGGTTTCAGGACAGAGCACTGTGTTTCTCTCCTAGTTTCATGTAAGACCTGACTCATCATTCAGGGGCTCACTGGAGGGACTACAAACATTTCCTGTTAAACAAAAGCTAGCTAATGAAAATGGTTTTCAATCCCCAAAGTGATTTACTTACAAATGGCTCTGATATTTAATCAACCAACCATGTCTGCAGCAGTGTTTGATCTTAATGGGACTGGTTGTTCTCAATTTTTTTGTCTAGAGCTCTCCTTTAGGTTATGTAGAAAGGTTAATGGTGGCCCTCTAACTCACAGCCCAAATCTCATAATCAAACAGTTATGTAGAATAAAGTATGAAAACATTTTTACACATCTATTCGTTGTTTCTTTTTTTCTTTTCTTTTATTGGATATTTTATTATATTACATTTCAAATGTTATCCCCTTTCCCAGTTTCTCCTCCGGAAACCCCCTATCCAATTCCCTCTTCCTCCTGCTTTTATGAGGGTGCTCACCCACACACCCACTCTCTTCTGCCTCTCCACCCTGGCATTCCCCTAGAGTGGGGCATTGAGACTTTACAGAACCAAGGGCCTCTTCTCCCATTGATGCCTGACAAGGTCATCCTCTGCTACATATGCGGCTGGAGCCATGGGTCTGATCATGTGTACTCTTTTGTTGGTAGTTTAATCCCTGAGAGCTCTGGGGTGATTTTATTTTTACTCTCAGTATTGCATAAATGTTGCAAGATACAATTCGCAAAATAAGCTAATGTTACAACAAAATTAACGGGTCGGGATTTAGCTCAGTGGTAGAGCGCTTGCCTAGCAAGTGCAAGGCCCTGGGTTGGTCCTCAGCTCTGAAAAAAAAAAAAAAAAAAAAAAAAGAAAGAAAAAGAAAAGAACAAAACAACAAAATTAACTTGAAAATCTTGTAGGTCAAAAATTGTGCGGCACACTTAACCTATGAAACACTAGGCTTAAAATGCCACTGTAGAGCCTTTATTGTTTCTTTCACGGTTGCATGGTTGACTGCATGGTTGACATAGCCTGAGTATTGTAATATATAGTGCCATTCCAGAAAACACTAACATTCAAAATTTAGGATATAGCTGCTAGTGAATGGGTATCACTTTCACATAAGAAAGTTGAAAATTTGCAATCAAACTATCTTGAGTTAGACACAAGGTAAATAACAACAACAAAGATTGTTATACACAAAAGCAAGGTGAGCTCATCAAAGGCAAACTGGAAAGGGGAGCATTAAGCCTGGAATGGCTCATTTACTGTAACTGGTAAGCATGTTTAACACCAAACAGCTCATTGAGTTTACATGGCAACAGACTGTTTCTAACTGCTTTATTTGCCTTCTGTTACAATGATCTGGGAATAGCTCAACCACTGAGTCCTTTTGCATTTCTCAATGATTAATGTAACTTGTTCAAAGGTTGATCACCACAGTATGGTGGGTAAACAGGAATTGATTGCACTACAACATCCTAATTCTGGCAAACCCAAAGTCATCAACATGCACTAGCAACCTGCCTTTGAAAGGGTTGTAACACATTCAGTCCAATCAAGATCTCTTTTGAAGTAACAAACCAGAGTTGACTATCTAGATCCCTGGGCATAATCCATAATCTACAGGATGAGCTATAAATAAATTACAGTTGTTCATAAACTGAGCACATAAGTTAAAGCTTTATCCTTTTATCATTATTATTAAATTTAAATATTGTTCTGTATATGCACACATGTACACATGTGCATGGAGGTCAGAAGACGATGTTCAGGAGTCACTTTTCTCTTTCCCCTGTGGCTTCAGGAGATTGAACTCATGTTGGCAAGCTTTTATGGCAAATGCTATTGCCCACTAAGCTCTAAAACTTTTATTATTTTCAATATTAAATTCATCAGTGTACAGTAATGATGATAGATTTCTGTTTCACATTAGCTTTGGGACTCCAGCCTTTAAAATGAGAGTTCCTCTAGATGGAGGTGAAACAACCATCTTTCTTGCATCATTCGTGACAATAATAAGATGGGGCACATTTTTCTTCAAATTTTATCATCGGACCACTCCACTGCTATTATCTACTGCATTTGCAAAAGTAGAATTATTTCATTTTTACTACTGATGATACATTTTCACATGTGCAAAATGTTAATTATTCAAAGATGTTGCAAATAACTTCTAAAATATGCACAGATGTGAAAGAATTATAAAAATGTCTGCTAAAAATTCCCCTGTAAATACCGTAGCTAAAATTTAGTTGGCCTTTTGATAGAAAACTGCCACTTTTCCAGGTTGTTGCTTGGAATGCTGTCATTAAACTTAACTGATATATAAACATTATGACATCAAGATACATATGATCTGTATCTATATAATTTATCTATATATAGATTGCTGTATCTATAGATCTATGTCTCTGTATCTATGTATTTATATATCTATATATACTGATATATAACTGGATAGATGGATACACAAGTAGATAGACAGACAGAATGAGATATTTGCTATGTAATGACAACATATCCATCCTTTGGAAAACTAACATACCCATAGGCCTCAGCTTTTCTAAACCTTTAAATAGTCATATTTTTGGAATGTTAGTCAGAACTTGTCAGACTCATTCATTTTAGTCTCAAAATAAAACAAATTCATTCTTAGGGTTATGCTACTTATGTCTCTTGTTCATTCACAGATAAGGAAGCTTTCATTCAATTCAGCCATAGAGTCTTCTTTAATACATTCAATACTTATGTATTTACATTTTTCCAAATGTGAACCAATTATTGCTACTATGGTCATTGAGCAGTCAAGAATTTATCAACATGAAATGTGTGCATTGCATTCCTTTTACACACTAGGCTCTTTGTGGGGTTTTCAAACTAATTTAATTCCTCCTATATTAATTACTTTTATGCTGCTGTGATACAAGACCATGAACAGAGAAACTGAGGGGAAAATTGTTTATTTGGCTGACAAGGATAGAGTCCACAGAGACTGGAAGGGCAGGGGTAACAGGCAGGTCTGGCAGCAGAAGTAAGAAGCTGACTGGTCACATCTCAACCACACACAGGAAGCAGAGAGTAAAATGGGGCTGTGGCCATAAATCCTCAAAGCCCACTCCCCAGTGCTACACTTCCTACAGCAAGGGTGCACCTCCTACAGATTCCATAACCTCCCCAAACAGTGCCACCATCCGGAGTTCAAATAAAGGAGCCTATGGGGGACATTCCTCTTCAAATCACTACTGATCCTTTAAGTTTGAACTCACTGTCTTAACATGTTTCGATACTCAGAAAAAGCAAGTTCTTAAATTATCCTCCTTAAAAAAAAAAAAAAAAAGGTTTTCCCCAGACCATTCTTCCATTTTAATGGCAAGCTTTCTCCCAAATTCTTTTTGAGGTTGCAAATCTAATTATATTAAATTCATAAGTGAACATGGGGTGGGTAACTTTTGTACAACATTTATTATTCTTAGATAGGAATGCAATGAATACATAACTCACTGCTGATTTTGTTTTGTGTTTCTCGTTCTTTTTTTACCCTCTTCACATAATTCTTATATAGTTCCTAGCCATAGGTATGCATGACTGTTATAAATGAGATGACTTTATAATAGTGTCTATTTATTGTGGACAAGTAAACTGATTTACACAGTTATCTTTTTTAAAATGTACGAGTATACAGTATCTGTCTTTAGATACACCACAAGAGGGCATTGAAGCCCCTTACAGATGGTTATGAACATGGTTATGTGGTTGCTGGGCATTGAACGCAGGACCTCTGGAAGAGCAGTCAGTGCTGGTAACAGCTGAGACATCTCTTTTCTATGTTTAAGTAACTGTACCCTTCTATTCTGATTCTCTTTATTTTGTCATATTTTCCCTAATAATGATAACTTTTCGAAATATCAACTTTTAAAAAGACAACAACATATGTACAGTGTTTAAGACTAAAGACTCAGATTAAACCACCTGACTACTAATTCAGTTTTGCTACTTAATGTCTGTGAACTTAGTCAAGTTTTTTAGCTTCTTTGCTTCTCAGTTTCTGAGTCTGAAATGGAATGATAGCAACTAGTACTTCCTAGAAGTTAAAATTTGAAAAAAATGTGTATTGTAAGAAATTTAAAAGTTTTTAACACAGAAAATTTCTATTATATCTTTTTTCTATTATATCCATCAGAACTTATAAAGTAAGGTTAAGTTCAGGTGAATCAGACTTGTCATAAGGTTAACCCTGAGAGGTTTCTTTTTCTGATTTCTGGGATTTTTTTGGCCTATAACTATAAAATTATTTAATTACAATTTCCAACTTTGACCACCATCACATTCTGATTACATATGCACTCTTGTGCTTTTTTCTTTTGTTGACTTGTAATTTCTTTAGCTAATATTTTGTAGTTTTCTTTTTTTTTGTTGTTCTTCTTTTGTTACTTTTTGAGAGGGTTGTAGAAGTTTAGTGTTTCACTATAAAATGAATGTGTATGATTAATTATTTCTTCATATACATCATATAATGTGTTCCTTAAGAGTGTATATTCCAGCAATGGAGGATAAATGTCTGACGAACATGAGATGCCTTGCTCTTTAAAGTCAGTATTTTAGCTTCTGCTCTACACACTGGTCAAGGACATAGGTTTGACAGCAGACAGAATTAGACTCATATCCAACTTCACCACCCACTGGCTAAATATGTGCAGTTGGCCCGCCAGTCAGCCTTCATGACAGAAGGGAACAGCCCTCTTCACCTCCTGCCAGAGCTGCCATGAGGATTAAGTTAAATGGCTTCTGTTTATAAATCCTGAGCATTCGGGCTACAATAGTGACCCTGTAATTATTTTATATATCAGTTTAAATTGTCTTCAAGTATGAAGCAAGAATTTATAAGTTTGCTTATCATTTTCACGAATATAGAGATTAGAATGTCTCCTGTAGAAATAGGCTTTTCACAAAATTATTTTACCAAAATCCTTTGCTTATAGAAAGTAAATGTCAAATGAAGACACTCTGCTTCTTTTGAAAGTTGACATTGAAATTAAAACATTTCAATACAACATAGAACTCATTACCACTGTCTAAATTTTAGTTGCTGCAAAGAAAATGCACACCAGTCTCCAGAACGCAGGGAAAGAGCCTGAGCCCCTTGTAGAATCTCCTTGTTGCTGCTGCCTCATTTTGTTTCTCTTGGGGAACCAGGAGCAAGGGAACAGTTCCCCCAAGAGAGGAAATGTTTTCCTCCATCACTCTATGATGGAGCAGCGAATTCCTCACTCCAGACGGCAGAACACAGAGCTAAGGGTTAGAGTGGCCTCAAGGCTTAAAGACTTTTTTTATTGTTTTCCCATTCCTCAAAATATATTAATTTGACTTGTATGTCTACCAGTCAAACCACCAAGAGTATTCCCTAGTAAATAGTTATACAATCTTAATATTTGCAAGGCTGAGGCCGAGGCCTGGGCTACGTGTTCAAGAGCAGTTCAGGCTATATACCAAGACCCTGACTGTCTCATGGAAACAAAACAATTTACAGACATTGCTTACTGTGGTCTCTCAGAAAAACATTTCCATGGAGAGAAATAATTAATGAACCATTGGCTTTTACTGAGAGAAGTTTAAAGAGACACAGCTAAGAAGAATAGAAATATTAAAATATGCTCTTTCTCTACTAATCCCAGGTCCTGAGGAGTCACCAGATGGAAATGTGTGTGGTGATTGCTATTTACCACTAGAAATAGTTGACAGAACAGTATTGAGTAACTGTCCAAACTGAGGTCGTCTCTCCCTAGCTATTCTTTGCTGTCCCCTGACTTCATAGTAATAAAGATATATTCAGCGATACTCTCAGTCCAAGGATCGACGGGGATCAAAACTTTACTTACCTTTATCTTTCCTCTCCGAACCTGGTCTCAAGGGCTTTATGGTTTCTGCCTCCCCAGACTAATCTTGTGTGGTTTCCAGTATATCATGACCCCTGAAGGAAACAAACAGGAGGAAAAATTATAAAGATAAGTGTTTCTAGTTCTTTGTTCATCACTAAAATAAACAAGTGCCTTCTTGAATAAGACCATGTCACTTAAAAGGATAAAATAGTCTCATAATTTTTCTGTTTCTTTAAGATTAGGTAGTCAGATTTCTTAAGCAAACAGCTGCCTGCTTTCCTGCTTTCATATATGTAAATAACAAGAAATATGAGTGTGTATATATATATATATATATATCAATTATCTTCTGATTCTTGAGCAAGCTTTCTTGGTTCTTTTTCTGTCAAACTGTGTAAGAAGAGCTTCCCAAACAGTTAAAAGGAAAACCTGTTTTTCTTCGCATTTTCCAATTTCCATTTCAAATGGATTCTCTGTGGGAGTGGCAGCCTTTCTCAACCCTGGGCCTGAAAAGGTGACTTAGCCCTGTAGCAGTTGTCTCTAAATCCTAATGCCAAGGAGCAAGACCATTGTTTTCCTCAGTCACATCCCACAATATTGGAACTCTTGGAGAAAAAAAAATCCAATAAAGTCCAGCTTACACATAATGCCTCGATATCTAGAGTTACCCTGAAGGTTTCCTGTGAACAAGCAGCTAACCTACTTGGACAATTTTTCTGTTTGTATTCTTTTAGGTTTTCTACATAAAATGTTACCATTTTAAAGCTAATAACACAAAAAACCTTGTTATTTTCACTTCCATAGATATGTAATAGACATGGCTACAACCGACCTCTAGAAAATAAGGTCTTTTTAACTTAATCTACATATGTGAACAGACGTAAGATAAATACTTCTTGTCCAAGATGGAAAAAGAAAACAAAATAAGACAACAAACACAATACTTTGTTTTGTTCACATTTTATTGAGATTATCTAACCACTGTTTTCCCAATCCTAGGGCTAGTACTGCCAATGCTCTTCTATTCACCTGTGTTGTCCGATTTTAGTGGAGTTATCATTGCAGGAGAGACTCCAGTTTACTGCTATGTATTTAGTACCATCATTCTCTTCTCTTCCCTGCTTCATTAATCAAGCATCGAGTCCTAATGTCATGGTCTGTAGGTCACGTCTCCAACTGCCTTCATTCTTTACACATCACAAGTCTGGCTACACCTGTCTCACGTCACTCCCTTGCCACTCCATCCTCTGCAGAGGCTATGGCAGCCCTCGCCAATCTCTCTGCTCTGAGACTTTTCTTCTAACCCGTCCTCCATAGACCCTTCATGTTAATGAAGCAATCGAACTTTTAGCTGATTATGTGCGATTTACAAGCGGTGAGATTTTTCTACGGTTCTCAGACAAGGTATCTGTTTCTTACAATGTAAACATTGCACTGGCCACTCTTTTGTGTTGGTTTTTAAGCAACTTGATGATTCTCTCTCCATTTCCTTCACCAGGTTCTAGAGCTTCCGAGTGGGCATTAAGAGCATCTCAAGGGGATTACAGGGGCATGAGGACTGATCCAAGTTCTAGCTCTAAATCATCCATTTATCAGGTCCTGACTTGGAGGCTCATCTTCTGTCTTAGGTAAGTGACAGGCCATTGGCAATCCTGGCTGTCTCTCTAGATTGCCCTGGGATTCAAGGATGGTCCCAGGCAATGAAGTAGCCAATGTGCCGCTGCTAACATCCCTGAAGAGTAAGAAATCACTAAAGGAAAAATCGACTTCTTCTAGCATTAGACAAGGATAGGGGTTACAAGAGGACAGGGGACAAGGGAATGGGAGATGGGCAAGGAGGGTGGCAATGACAGATGATGAAGTACAAAGCCACCAGTAGAAAAAAAAAAACAGACATTCTGTGGTACAGTAGGATAACCACAGTTAACAAAACATTTCCAACATTTTTAGAAAGGTAAAAGTTTACGGAAATACCTATGATGATTACCTGAGTTTATAACATTGAATATATCAACACATCATGTTTCATGTTGATTAGAAATAAAATAAGAAGAAAAAAAGCATGAAGGAAAAAGAAGAAGGAAAAAGCATGAAGTCTCAAACTTGGCATTTACTTAATGTAAAAAATATCATTTAGAATACAAGTATCAACCATTTTCTTTAATACATTGATAACAACAGAAGTTAATAGATACTTTTAATAAAGAAATAGCTGGAAACCTTTCTCATCCATTAAGAAAATTTGTTGTTCTCATAAAGGGCTCAGTCCTAGCACCCTCGTCACAACTGCCTGCGACTTCGGCTCCTGGGGATCTGATGCCTTTTTCTGACCTCAGCAGGCACCTGCACCTATGCATGTGTGTGCGCGCGCACACACAGAAACACACACACAGAAACACACACACAGAAAAACACACACACAGAAACACACACACAGAAACACACACAGAAGCACACTCACACACATACACACACACACTCACTAAAAGCATTCTTTTAAAAATAGTCCTTATCTCGATCGTTGAATAGCAGGTTAACTAGAGATGTGTGCACAGCAAGACATTTGCTGAGCTTCCAAATAAAAGATATCAGCTCAGCTTCTATGTGGTCAGTACGATGGCTTCTGCTCAAAGAAATTTTTTGTTTGTACGAAAAGCTCACAAAACCCACCACTAACCCACTTTTCTCTGCCCTTTGATATATGACCTTGCATGAACCATCCGTCCTGCTGGGTTCCAGGTAAAATCTGTATGGGAGCATAGCTGACACCGAATGAAATAAATGCTGGTGGGAATTAATAAAGAAGTGTCATCTTGCTTTGATGCCCCTACTGCTTTACACAATTTATCCTCAAACAAGGTTGCTGGGAATCATAAACCAAATGGGGAAAGGCAAATATATTCACATCATAATTGATTTTTATCAGACTAATGGATAAAAATCATTACTTTAATACTAACTGTTCTTTTTTATCTTTATTAACTTGAGTATTTCTTATTTACATTTCAATTGTTATTCCCTAACTGTCCTTTATTGTAGAATAATACACACAAAATTACCATCTCCATCACCTTAAGAAAACAGTTGAGTATTCTGTCTATTTATATAGTTGTGTAATTTATCTCTGAAATGTCATCTTCCAAAACAAAAACTCTATGCCCATTAAGCAATCACCCGCATCCCTCCCTCCTGGCACCCCTAGCAATCACCATTCACTTTTCTGCTTTAGACTATGTATTTCTTACAAACTTGTTATTTTGTGACTGGCTAGGTTTTCTTTTTTTTTTTTTCTAGCATGTCATTCTCCAGGTTTTCCCATGTGATAGCACACATCAAAATTCCCTTCCTTTTGAAAGGCTGGATAATACCACAATCTACATAATATCTATTGTCTATATAGTGAACATGAGTTGCTTCTACATTTTGTGCCATGAACCATGCAGAACACTTCACACTGTATTCCATTTAACCATACCAGAATGAATGCTTTTCAAAATTTAATATGATATATCCCTCCCCAAGGTCACGCCGCTAATAAATCCCAGAACCAGGACTTAAGCTTAGCTCTGTCCAACTCCAAATTTGGACAACATGAGACCCTGTGATATTCTTGGACTTTGGATTCTGCCTTTATATGTCTTCTCACCTAGATCATCTTTTTCTCTTGAGAACAAATGCTTTTTTATCTTATGATTTTTAAAGCCCTAAAATCATTCTAGTGGATCGACTCCGAACCTATTTCAAATGTTACTTATTTCTACAAATTATTTTCTAACCACTTTTCCTTCACTCACTTAAAGAAGATACACTTTCTTGTTTTACAAAACAGAACAAGGTAAACAACAAACAGAACAAGACTGTTAATGCCTGCTGAACATATTCTCCTGTTCGGAGGCTTTGATAGATACAAAGACACTAGATCAAAAGGGTCTTACTAAGAAGGGAGTCAAGTCATAAGTCAAGCAGTTTAGTTACCCAAGAGATCATGGCTTTGGTTGCTTGCACAGTTGAAAGGACAAGTTCACTGTAAACACTGACATGGCTGCCCTTCTAAAATGATATAGTGCTATGGCAGCAAATTAAGAACATGGGTTTTGAAGACTGATCTTTCTGACCTTCTATCTACACTGTCTTTGACCAAGTTCCTAAGCTCTCTGAACCAGCCTAGGCCACCATGAAACAATAGCCTTAAGAGTCAAGGGTTGCGTATATAGTTTTTAGAATTAGCCTAGTTGCCTATCAACAAATGAATGTATAAAAAAAGAAAATGCCATGCTTATACAAGATAGAATTTTGTTTAACCACAAAGAAAACTGAAGTCACGACATTTGCAAGAAAAATGGATGGATCAGAAATAAGCTATATCAGAAATCCAAACATGTTTTCTCTGATATTCAAATATATATACATACACACAAATATATACAGGTATATTTGAATAGGTGTGTTTGTGTGTGTCTGTGTCTGTGTCTGTGTGTGTGTGTGTGCCCACATGCACATGAGCGCTCGCGTGCACACTCGCGAGCATGCACACATTAGTCAGAAATCTGCCTGCCTCTGCTTTTCAAGTTCTTCGAATAAAGGTATGTGCCACCATTGTACATTGAAGAAACATATCTTAAGGGAGGTAGGAGGAGATAAAAGAGAGGGTAATGGAATTCATGTGACAGGAAAGCAGAGAAGGATATTTGGGAAGAGGAAGAGAATCTGCAAGAGAAAGTAGGAGGTTGGGAGCAGTAGGAGAAGGGAATGAATTAGAACAAAGTATTTACATATATATGCTTCAGAGCGCATATATATATACATATACATATATATATGAAAATGCCATAAAAATCTTTTTCTGTGCTACCCTAAAATTTAATTTAAAAATAAACAAATAACTTTAAAGTTTAAATACTCTATTAAGTCACATAGAACAACTTCTAGCAAAAATGAATTCTATATGTTTCAGATTATCAACATTCATATGAGATAAATCATGGTTCTTGCCCATTGTGAATGCTCATAGGCTCTCTACAGTATCAAGCACCTTACAGAGATGTCCACTTTCCTGTGACTACTTATGTAACGAACCTCAATGATGTGCTAACTCTATCATCTTCCATGCATCACTGTGAAAGAATGTGTGTTAAACAGATTGCAAGACTTTGCAAGAACTTTTAAATTCTTCATTATGTTTTTTATTCACTTTATATCCTGATTACAGCCCCTTCCCTCCTCTCCTCCCACACCCGCCCTCACATACCCCTCCCTCCATTATCCCCTCCCCTTCTCCTCAGAGAAATGGAAACTTCCCAAGGGTACCAACCCACCCTAGTACATCAAGTCACAGCAGGACTAAGGGCATCCTCTCCCACTAAGGCCAGACAAGGCAGTCCAGCTCGGGGAAGGGAATCCAAAACAGACAACAGAGTCAGGGACAGTTCGCTCTAGTATTTGTAAAAAATAAAACAGATCAGAGATCAGAGACTGCACATGCCATTTCAAACAGAGGCTGGAATTTCCCCCACTCTATCCTGGGCTGAATCTTGGTCTCTGGGAAATTTGCTTGAATCCTCCTAAGTGTTTGCTCGCCAGAGAAGCATTGACTTCTAACACATGAGAAGTCGGAGATCTAATGCGTTTCCACATTTTTTTATCAATTTTTTAAGTGTACCATATGTACTATATAAATACTAAAAATGAAATAGAAATAAGTAAGACAATTTCCTGACCTTTCTGTACAGAAGGAAAACTCAATGTAGCAGTAAGTTATGTTGATATTGACTCAAGTACTTGACTCAACAGGGTCTCTCGACCAGATTAGCATTAGCTTGCTAGTTTTTCTCAAATGTAAATATTTGCTTGACTACATAATGTTAACAAGGTACATTACATATTCCATGGACCACAACGAAAAATGACATCTCATTGGCCCAGGAAATCTATCTTACAATCAAGCCTGAAGGACAAAAAAAAAAAACACAAGCAGATTATTTGTGTGAGAATTCCTTCCGCCACTGCTATGTGTCTTTCCCCAAGTTTACATTTAATTCAATTTACAATTCCATAAAAGGCATGTATGGCCATAGTGTACAAGGTACCATATTTGATGATGTGTTCAGACACTTACTGATAACACCATGCCTCTGAGGGTAGTTCGGACACTTCTAGGATGTACTGCTCCTCCCAAGGGGAGTGGACCCACCACCACTTTGACACTGATGATATGGAGGATGATGTGGCATCAAGAGGCCCCTGGTTGCTCAGCAACAATCCCTTATGACTTCCCCAGAGGGACTGCTAGGTAATAGTGCTTCATTCGCCCCAGCTGTTCCCAAGAACACGCCCAGCTCAGTGGCTCTCAAGTGGGCCATATTCACAGGATATTAGAGGTACCTGATTCTATAACTAGTTACATAATATACAAACATGCTTCTCAGGAAACTCTCCACTGTTGCTAAATAAAAATCCGGCCAGAGTTATTTTCCAGCATGAAGGATACTTTGAATGCATCCTCGATTTGAACTCTATCCTTGGAGAGTTACAGAATCTGTCAGGAAAGCTAAGGCCAGGGAGGCAAAAATCTAGAAAAGTCTAAGTACTGAAATAAACAGTAAGTGAGCCAATATTTATTAAGTCACATTTAAAGTATGACTTCCAAAGTCTTCACTGTTTCAAAGAACTTAAACGTTTACCTACTTTCTGTTCATAGAAAAGTGGAGAAACAAGAATTAAACCACAATGCTCCTGGAAAACACATATTTAGAGCTGAACACCCTTATGGTTCCAGGACTTGGGAGGCTGAGGAAGAAATATTGTATGAGACTATCTCTGGCTACATAGTAAGACTCTCTCATTAAGAACAAAAGGGAGGGAAGGGAGAGAAAAGAGCAAGAGAGAAAGAGGAGGAAAAAACTAACTCTACAAAATATTTGAGTTATACAACTCTAGTTTGGCATAGCAATTTCCAGGCAAAACTTTTTATGTCTTTTATGTATTGCTAAACCCAAATTGAGATGTTCTGTCTGAAAGTTGCAATAACAACAAACCTAAGGCAGTTATATTTTCTATATCTGATCCACACCTTGAAGGCAACATGTAGCAAATAAATCTGAAAACTTTCTCCAACTAGCCATGAGTTCTGCCCTGTCCTCATTCTCCCAATATCCCCAAACTCTTCAGGAGAAAAAGAAGAATTCACACAGAAGAACATGGGCATTAGTCATATCTATCACCATGGTACAAATGGAATTCCATTATTATTCTAGTTCAAAGCCTTCAACAAAGGCTAAGCATGTATATCCTGACTCAAAAAACACTTCTGAATCTATTTCCTGCTCAATGTCAAGCCTTGTCTGCTGCTGTCCCATACAGCACACTTCCGTTATGTTGAATGAGTCACAGATCCTCAAACACACCTTGCACTTCAAGTCTCTTGTATTTTCCCAGAACACATTCCCCTTTACCTGAGAAATGACTGGTTATCTTTTAAGATCTAGCAATTATGTCACCCTCTGCAGAGTAGCTGGCCTAATTTCAAGATTACTGATAAAGACAGTCGATCGTGTCCGCACTTGATTGAAGTTGCTATGGTGAATTCAACCACATTGTTTTGAAGTTGTTTACTTTCCCATCAGTCCTGTGCTCTTTGAGAACCTAGACTACATCCAACTTGACATTGTTGAGATCTGGCCTAGTCCTTAGGATTAAGGAGGTGACCATGGGTTAATATATTGTTGATTAGAGAACAGTGCTTTGGGGGAAAATTGCAAAATTCATAAATACTGGGCACATTTTGGTGTCTTCTGCTGTTTTTTCTATCTCCCAAGTGGTAATCAATACACCTCAAGGGAATAGGATGGGGAATGATATAGTTCGCCAAAAACTAAAACAAAAACTCCATTTCCTGACTCCTCTTAAACTGTAATGGATTCTTCTACACTAACTTCTCAGATATCCCTTGAGTGACATAGTCCTTATAATCTGGTCGTCTGTATTTTTTTTCTTTTTTTTTAAGCTAATCCAGGTTATTTTGTTTTGTTTTGCTTTTGGAAAATTAAACAAGCATTCTTCCATGGAATCTCATGAATCCCCACTCTGTGTCTCTCTTAGTGTAATCACACAATAACAGAACACTCAAGAGAGATATACACCCAGGAGCCAATTGGTGATACTTATCTGGATCCCATCTCAGAAAAATAATTTTTCATACTTAATGGGCAATTGGATTTTGCTCATCTTTCTTTTGAAATGGGCTCTAATGTAGCCCAAGCTGGCTTCAAACTTGTTATATGGCCAAAGAATGACCTTAAGTTTCTGATTACTGCCTTATATCACCATGTCTGGCTTATGTGGAAGTACTCTGGATTGAACCCAAGTTACTCTAACTGTAAATTTTCCAAAATAGTCCCAAGTCAGCATTCATTCCATAGCTGCCTCTTTCAAAGTACTAGTTGAAAAGTTAAATAGGACCATGGAAAAAAATACACATAAGCTTATGAATCCGGCAATCGATCCCAATATCACACAGCCCTTCTTCTTCTCTACCACTCCCTGGAGGTAGAGATACACATAAGCCTCTTTCTCACAGGTTTGTATATTACCAAAGAATCTTAGGTCCATACCTGTCCATGAGCAACTCTTGAGCATGTTTACATGAGTACTACATGAGTAGTGTGAGTATCTAACTTGAACACAAATTCTGAAGACTGGACATCTTAATTCCTAACCTGCCTGTGTTTACACGTATGGAAAGAATTCCTAACCTGGTGAGTTGACCTGCTACCTGCCCTGCTAAGGCTGTGTGTCTTGTGTATAAATATTTTTTTCTTTCTCCACCATTAGGTCTCAATGCACAGGCACCTCATTGACCCAGTCTAACCCCTTATGTGCAGCTTTCACACTCAAATACCAGTCACAAACAGTGGAGATGTGTTAGGTGCTAGGTAAAGGGGAGAGAATGAAATGCTGTCATCTCGATGATGTGAAGACAGTGAAAGAGCAAAAGTGAGAAAACTCTGGAAAATAAAAAGACAAATAAGTCGTAGAAATAAGTTCTGAATCCAGATCTAACTAAATCTTACACTTTGTATACTGACTTCCTTTGTTAGACAGCCACTTGATATTACTAATCACTAGCTGGTCGATAATAAACCAACACCTCTATTATTTTACAGGTTCTGTCAATGACCATTTCTCTTCCATGTATTTCAATATATGTTCATATATATTATACATAAATTATATATTCATATACTTATATATTTTATATATTCATATATTGTATTTATTATATATATAAAATGCCCCTTCTACAACACATAACAGACACACACACATATATGTATATATATATGTATATATCAGATATATATTAGACTGAGGAAAGACTTTGTGTTTAAATTTGTGGCTAATGTTAATAAATACTGCATTTTACAAGTGATAATACACACACACACATACAGACACACATACAAACACACTCACATATATTTCACTCCTAGATTTGTTCACATATAAACAACCAGTTAAAATGGATCAGGGTTCACAAAATACAGTAGTCATTAACATTGGCCACAGATTTAAATGCAAAGTCTTCAGTTTGATATTTAAAGCCCTTCACAACAGCTTCAATCTCTACTTCTGCCCATTCAGTCTCTGGATCCTGAATAGTCTTCACAGCTCTGTCTTATTCTTTTCTGCATTTGAGCTTTTGTTTCTGCTACCTTCTAATTCCAGGATCTTTTTTTCCATTCATAGAATTTTTCTTCAATGCTTAAAGGACTGCCTCAGTTTCTACCTCTTCTGGACAATTCTCTGAAGTACTTCAACACTTTGTTTCTTTAAGAGATGGGCAGTTAGGCTGATTATCTTCCATCACCTGCTATGAGCAGACAGGATTCTAAGCACCTAACAAAGATGAGTTTCACTCATTCCTGCTGACCTACATCACCAAGAAACACACAGAAACGCCTGCATCCAAGAGGCAGTTAGCCTTTCACCTCAGAAACAGGCTTATGAAATTCCAAAGTTCATTAAAACTTTCAAAAAACATTTTTAAATGTTCTTTAGTTTTATTTTATATGTCTAAATGTTTTGCCAGCATGTATGTTGTGTCCCATGTGCGTGACTAGTGACCACAGGAGCCAGAAGATGAAACTGGGGTTCTAGATGGTTCTAAGCTGACATATGGACACCGGGATTAAAACTTGGGTCCTCTGGAGGAGCAGCAAGTGCTCTTAACCACGGAGCCATTGCTCCAGCAGTAAATAAGTGTTTATGATCACTCTCAAAAATGAACATGAAAATGCAACATTAAAACACGGAATTACGGGCTCTTTTTATAATAAGTAGTTTTATATACTGATTTGATGGTGAAAAGTGAACTCAGTTTTTCATATTAGTATAATTATGTTGAGAAAAAACTGAAATTACAAAAAAAAGGTATTTGTTTGTTAGCACATTGACTAATTAAAAGTGGAGGTAGCCACATAACAAGGTTTTTAATTTGTAACTTAATGATTTTTGAGTTGTTATCTCCATAATCTTTGTCCATATTTTGTCAAGTGTTAGCCACAGATACATGCTTGTGAGGGAGCTGGTGGGAGGACTGAAGAATGGGAAAGAGATTGAAACCTCATAGGCCAGACCACCCAGAGCTCCCAGGAGTTAAACCACCAACCAAGGAGTGTAAGGGATCCATGGCTCCAGATACATCGTAGCAAAGGACTGCCTTGTCTGACATCAAAGGGAGGGGGTCCCTTTGTCCTGTGAAGGCTTGATGCTCCAGAACAGGGGGATGCTGGGCAGTGGGTCTGGATTGGTGGGTGGGTTGGGGAGCACCCTCATAGAGACAAAGGGGTTGGGGAAGAAAGCAGATGGGATGGGGTGTTGTGGAGGGGGTAACTAGAGAGAGGATAGCACTTGAGATGTAATGAGTGGAATTAAAAAAATAAAGGAGAAAGAGTTTCTTTCATACTTATTTCTTTTCAAGTTATTATTTGGATACAGAATATACATAATAAAGTTCATTAATGATAACTAAAGAGGATTATACTGAACAAGGTTTATTTCTACAAAGTCTACTTACTTTTCACTCGAAAATACAAAGAATATGGCAAAACATCAAGATATTAAAATATATAACAATGGTGATATATGTGATGAAAATAGAAAATAATAAATAAAAATGTCACCAACAACCTACATGCCAATAAAATTCATGGTTTCCACACATAAAACAGACTTTGGAACCAGACCCCAGCCTGGTTTTGCTACACTTCTGAAGGTTTCGTTTTAAATCATCCATCTTCAGGGTGGAAGTACATTATTTTCCCTGCTCTTTATCTCTGTTAAGGAGTCTTCCTTCTCTTTTCATGCTCTCCCAGATTCACTTATTCCCAAGAATGACACTGAGGCCAAGGCCAGATTGACCAAAATTTCACATGCCCCTAATCACAGCTGTTTGTTCAGTCCCAGCATGACTCAGAGCTGCCCAGAAAGTTTGTTACATTTCCCTGACCACAGCCTTGGCTTCCAATGTGGGCTTGGAACATAGGACTGTTACTAAAGCCTGGGTGGAGATACATTGTTCTCTTTGAATGTATACTTTAGGAATTAGATAGAGAACTGCTGGCAGCTTTTTTTTCAGAGTAAAGCTTGACAATGAAGTAAAATCAAGAGAGAGAAAGAAGCTGGTTTCTTTCAAAATAATTTTAGTTCTGCATCAAGCTGTGGCTAAAAACCAAGTTTCACAAATCTCATAAACACCTCTTGTCCCTTGACATATATTTTCTCTTATGGAAAATTGTAATAATCCTTAAAATATGGTTAATTACTTAAGCGACTCCATTCACAACAGACGGAAAAGGTTAAGAGATGGGAGAGAATTGCACAGCTTTTAAGGGAAAATGAAGGCAAGCAGTGGTAAAAAACAATAAATTTCTACTTTCAAAGATTTATCTTATATATAAGTACACTGTAGCTGTCTTCAGACACACCAGAAGAGGGCATCAGATCCCATTACAGATGGTTGTGAGCTACCACGTGGTTGCTGGGATTTGAACTCAGGACCTCTGGAAGAGCAGTCAGTAACCACTGAGCCATCTCTCTAATTTCTACTTTCAAAACCAGGAGTTTTCAAATCAATCCAGAAGCCCAAACATAGGTTTATAACGGTGAAATAAGCTCTTCTCGGATTTAGTAGAAGTTTACCATCCTTTAGCTAATATTTACCCTCTCTCAGAGACTGGCCGGGTCCACTCTGAGGGGAAAGTCTTCCTCACTTCCTCTGAAACTTTTTCCCATTATTCCCAATGTAAATGAATGAAAGCCAAGGTTCGCCCTCAGATTCATAAGGATATATCTAATTTCTCTATTGTTGACTCCATATGGACTCTGAAACGATTGGTTCCATCAATGGTGAAGAACAGTGGGCGGAGAAGGCTGCAGTAAATCACTACCCACTTTACAACACTGCCTTTTTGCGGCCATCTTTACATCTGACACTAAGAATGAAAGCTTGGTGTGTACCACACCTAGACGTTTTAAAATGTCCAGGATGCTTCAGTCCTTCTTAGAAGAGGAAACAAAATACTCACAGGAAGTAGAGGGTAGGAGGGACTTGGGAGGAAGAAAGGAAGGAAAGAAGGAAAAGGAGGACAGGATCAGGTATGGGAGGAGATAGAGCTCATACACAGAGGGTCAGGAATTTGAACAGAGGTGTGTAGCAATGGGGGATGGGGAACTTAGGGTAGCCACCAGCAAGTCCCAGATGCCAGGAAAGCAAGAGGCTCCCAGGACCCAACAGGGGTAAATGCCCAACAAAGGGGAGGGAGAACCTGTAGAGACCATATCCAGAGATTAAGCAAGGTCCCTGGTTGGGGAATGAGACCACCCACTCATCCCCAAATTCTTAACCCAGAAGTGCTTCTGTCTAAAGGAAATACAGGGACCAAGTGTGGAGCAGACTCTGAAGGAAAGGCCATCCAGAGACTGCCACACATGGGGATCCATCCCATATACAAACAGCAAACCCAGCAAACCCAGACACTATTGGGGATGCCAAGGAGCGCTTGCTGACAGGAGCCTGTTATAGCTGTCTTCTGAGAGGCTCTGCCAGAGCATGACAAATACAGAGTCAGAGGCTCACAGCCAACCATTGGATTGAGCACTCAGACCCCAATGAAGGAGTTAGAGAAAGGACTGAAGAAGCTGTAGGGGTCTGCAATCCCATAAGCAGAAGAACATTATCAACCAACCAGGCACCCTAGAGCTCCCAGGAACTAAACCACCAACCAAAGAGTACACATGGAGGAACCCTTGGCTCCAGGCACATATGTAGCAGAGGCTGGCCTTGTCTGGCATCAATAGGAGAAGGAGCCCTGGGCCCTGGGAAGGCTCAATGCTCCAGTGTAGGGGAATGCCAGGGCATTGAGGTGGGAGTGGGTGGGTGGGTGAGAGGTAGAGCATCTTCATGGAAGCAGGGGAAGGGGATGGGAGATGGGGGGTCTGGACAGGAAACGAGGAAAGGGGATAACATTTGAAATGTAAATACATAAAATATCCAATAAAAATACAAATAATAATAATAATAATAATAATAATAATAATAATAATAATAAAATGTCCAAGATGGCAGATGAGTTGTCCTTTTCAATTCAGTCAATATCCAGTGGGCCGAGGATTTAGATTTATGTACTCATCAAAATAGGCTCTGACGTTTTCTGTTTCACTAAATGGACAGAGGGGCTAGCGTATAGTAGAACCAGTTTAAACTTATCCCTGTCTAGTTTATAAATAAATGAGACCAGACTACCGGCTACCATTAAGTTATTTGGCTTTGACAATTACTGGGTGTTGTATTCTGTCTAAGCTCCACCCTCACAGCTACCTGGGAACAGCCAGGTATGCTCCGCCCCACAGTTGCCTGGCAACGGCCAGCTGTGCCTGACTATATAAGGGGCTGCTTGCCCCCTTCTCTTCCACTTACCCTCTCTTACCCTTTCTTACCCCTCTTGCTCTTTGTTCGTCTCTGTTCTTGCCCCCATCACCCTCTCCCCGTGCCCATGCCCACTGCCTTTCCTCTCTTCTTCTACTCTTCTCTCATTAAACCTCTCCACGAGGAACCATGGTGTTTGGGTATCTTCTGTCCAGGCACGGGCCAAGACTTGAAAACCTAACACTGGGGATCACCCCTAATCTACTTTTCTAATTGCTGCCCTGGCTGCTTCCCCAGCGGGGTACCCTAAATACTTGCTGTTTCTCCTGGCCCTGTTCATGCTCTGTTTCAGTTCATAGCAGCTTCTTCCTCTCTCCCTGGTTCCTCTTCCTCCTCCTCCTTCTGCAACCCCCAACCAGGTCACTCAAACCCCACCTACTTCTGATCCATCCAGTAATTGGCTGTAGTCATTTTTGTTTAACCAGTAGTTTTAAGTTAAGGAACAAGGTTCACACAACAGAAGCTTGTAAAGGGGAGAAATCACTTGTAAGCCTAGACCTTCGGGTACAGAATTTAGCATTATGATACACAGCAACGGTCCTAACCTCAATCACAGGGAGATGCCTCAGTGGGCAAAATGCTTGCAGAGCAAGCAAGCACAAGGGCCTAAGTTTAGATCCCAAAACTCACATGAAATCTTGGAGTTGTGCTAGTTTGTAACCCCAGTACTAGGCAGAGCAGGGACAGACCTAGCCCAGCCGTGTCCTGGCCAGCCAACCTAGCTGAAATGACAATCTCCAGGGACAGTAAGGACCTTGCCACAAAAGTCAAAGTGGAAAACAATAAAGGCAGGCATTGGCATCAATCTCTCTTCTCTACCTGCACAGGAATGGGGCGCATGCATGCGCATGCGCACACACACACACACCCACACACACACACACACACACACACACACCCCACATATGTGAACCAAATAAAAGACCGAGCAAATACATTTTAGGTATTCATCTAGAAAATGCAGCCATAATACCAGTTCCGTACATCAAGAGAGAAAGAGAGAGAGAGAGAAGAGGGGCGGGGGATTGGAACATACCTAGTCTAAGCCGGCCCGGCAACGGATCACTCCCATTTCCTTAACCTTTCCACAGAAAATGTATAAGAAATGCTCTCCCTTAAACTCCATTACAGGTCAAAGAGCATACAATATGTTTGTGACTCCTACTTTTGCACTTAATATAACCCCCTTCCTTTGGAAAACAGTCCGGTAACTTATCTTTTCTAGACTCACAGCCTCTCCCACCATTGGGAGAGGTTCTTTAATCATTGAACAAAAATCAATTAGACTCAGTGTCCCAAGACACCAACTTTCTCCACCGTCACCTTCGCGCGAGTATGGAACAGGGAGGTGTCTCCTTACCTGTTTGCTCCTCCTCACAATCACAAAGCCTTGCCTTTCATCTTGCCAAGTCAAAAGCTCTGTTAACCATTCTCCTGCTAGTACTCTTACCACTATGGCCCGTGGTTATATACACATTCGGAAGTTCTGCCTGCACTTGTTGCTCTAAAAGTCTCTTTCCAGCTTCTTCCTGGGCTTCCTGGGGCACTGCCTGCACTCTTCTGCTTCTGCATTCTTACCATTAGGGGTCTTACCATACTCCCTGCTATATCCCAAAACTGACGTTATCTCTTGAGCTTCTTCTAGACAGTGGCCTCTTAAATGTTGAACCTCTGATTTAACATTTACACATAAGCTAGGGCTTTTATCTCCATATGTGGTCACATTCTGAGGCACTGAGAAAGACAAAAAAATGGAGGATACATAATTCAGAATACCCATCAAGTCCGCCCCCATTCTCAAATTGCCACGCCCATAAATTGTGCCAACTCACAACTACACACCCGAGATGCATTTGGCAGTCCGTCCTTACACAACTCAGCTGTCATCAGGCCCAGTCCCTTTCAGGCTCTAATAATGCTGGAACTAGAATATTACCTATCGTCCTCATGTGGATATCTTAATGAAGGCTTAGAAATATTCGCTTGCACACAATCCACCTACTCACCCAAGAACTGTAGGAGTGGGGAACATCTGTAGCTTCCTAGAATGTGTGAAAGGCTTACGTGAGTTGGTCTTTATTTTCTTTCTAACTTTTCACTCCCATGAGCAGTTCTGCTTCTGTCCCTCCACACACACAGAGCGGTGGCAGATGTCCGTGTCGTCAAGGACAGAGGAACTGGGAGGCAAAGCAGTTTCTGAGGAAGTGCTGCCTTTTGTAACTTCTTCTTTGTGTTTGATAGATGTCTTAAAAACCTTCAGAGTGCAACAAAAACTCATCATGTCTGTAATATGGCTGCTTTATTAGATTCGAAAGACCTCTCTGGGAAAGGCAGGCAAAGAGGTCTGATTTCATCGTTTTTGAGTTTGGTATTACACTTCGCTCCAGAGCTTCCACAATAAAAGTGGTTATTTTCATTTAAAAAATCAACATAATAAAGCAATGTAATTGCTTGAACTATAAACCATTCCTGTTTACGCATGTGTGTGCAGGGAAGCAGAGACAGATAGAGAAACGTAATTTTCCCTTTCCTGCAGGTTAAATTATAGATAGCCCAAAACACGAGATTTAGAAAGATGAAAACATGGAATACAGAAAATTCTTGAAGCCAGTTACTTAGAGAGATTGAGAGAGGCAAATTATTTTCTCTTTGAGACATGTAACCTCAGGGCATAGAAATTAAATTGAAATAAAAAAATTTCTGGTGGTTAAAATACAGGCACATGGAGGAAGGCCATGGGACTTCTTTTCGGTGGTTTTACTTTTGAAGCTGTCACACCGGGCTTCGGTTTCTCCTTTTATTTCATTTCCCAAGTGAGCACTTTCGGTGGTGGCCCATTCTGAACACCCGGCCCAGACGATGCTTCCGCTATCAGCAGAACTATGTCAGTACTTGTAAGGAAGAGAGATCTGTGGAGAGAGGATCCTAGGAGAGCTTCCTGCCTGTCTATCCTGTGCTCAAAGGCTTCAGCTGTTGCTCCAGCATTTAAGTGTCAACTACGTCCTGAATCCACACTGTCTGAAGAATCCCTGTCCCCCTGGCCCTCTTTCCTGCCTGAAAAATCTTGTTTCGAATTCATCCAGGATTCTCCTTTAGATTGCTACCTCACTTTCAGGAACAGACACAAATCTGAGTCTACTTCCTTATTATCTCAACCTCTTAGAACCTTCTCCACCAAGCAAACAAACGAACACACAAACACACAAACTCAGCTCCTAGATATTGAGACTGAGTGACTGAGGGGCACACATCCTCATTTTCTATGAAGTCCACAGCAGGCCCATACCTAGACAGATGCACAGAATTGCCAATTGCCATTGCCTGCTGGGGGTGGAGGGGTGCTTCGTTTGAGAGAAAAGTAGAAACTCTGTTTCATTTCTCAAAATCAGTTCTAATTCTCGTAGCAAGAAAAATAACCATTTTCGTTTCCCCAGGTATGCACAGGAGTGTGACCTAGAACTTGCCTTGTGAAATATCATTATCTCACAATGACACAGAAAAGCTATATGCAAAGTATGTGACAACGTGTGAAACCAACAGGCTATAGAAAAGCATGTGCCAATAGGCGAGGTTCTAGAAGGAAGACTTCCGTCTTGAATTTATTCCTAGTATTTGATTTTGGTAGATGTAATTACTGAACCAAGGGTCTTAGATTGCCTCACCTGCATTAAGAGAGGATTAATTAGTATCTGTGTGGTATTTTAACTAAGGAGGTGTCTTTTATTATAGACTCTATCAATTGTTTTGATATTCAGAGAGGAATCTTTTTTTGTTCTTAGCCAATATTTTTTCACTAAAGGAATGGAACATGACCAAATTTACTGTCAAGCCACACAAAACTGAGTTTTAGCAATATATGAAAGCACAAATTTCGAATGTATTTCTTTCTCATTTTAAATGCGAATTTAGTCTTGATTGAGCCTGGTTCACTTTCATTTGCCTACTACAAACCATTAAGCAAGAAATATTAGTGAAAACATGTTTAACAGTTTATCAAAGTAGTTTGTTGTCCATAGAAAGCTTTCTCTGTGTAGCTCTATCATTTCTCTCTCTCTGTCCACCTATTATCTATCAGTCTATCTCATTCACACACACACTCTTAATTCTCTAGAACTTTCTACATTTTTACATATAAAACTGATTCTATTATGTTTTTAAAGGGAGTCATAATTTTAATATATAATCAATTTTAATATATAATCAAGATATTTCATGGTTTAATATCTAAAGAAAAGAAATTAACATATGATCTCACAAAGACATACGTGTGAATATCCTTAGCATTGGGGTTCACAATAGCACAAATTGACAGGAATACAGAGTGAGGAAGAAGGTCAAAGCATTTGTCACCAAGCCTAAAGATGAGAGTTTGGTCCTTGGACCCAAATAGTAGAAGAAATGTACTTACTCCCCAAAATTGCTCGCTACCCTCCATATACTATGGCACACTTAGGGCCAAGAACCAAACAACTGAGTAGGTCTTGGGCCCTACAATTACTCGGCTGAAAGGGTATAATATCAAAGCCATGCCTAAAGACTTAAACCCTGAGACCCATGCATCCCTCAACGCCCATCAGAGAAGCTTCTTTTTGCAGTAGAGGTGATTAACCCCCACAAGTCATCCACAGACAGAGAATAGACTTTGAGATCCTAGCACTTAACGGAATATATGTATCATACCCTCTCCTCTCAAGGCTCAGAGATAATCACTAAGAGGATTGGAAGGGTTGTAAGAGCTAGAAGCAGAGATGATTCTGTTGAAGCAGTGTTTTCTGGAGAAAAAAAAAAAAACAGGATAACTGCATAGAAACTCATAGTGGCTGTGACTGCAGGCACAAGATCTTTACAAGATCAAACCTGACGAAATCCCAGCATGAATGAGGTGGACTCATGAAGTCTTCCTCCTAGATACGCCACCACTGACAAGTGATGATGGGAGAGGGGATTCCATTTTCTTATGCGATATGAGCTCTGAAGGCTACCCATGCTCCAGTGCATGGTCTCACAGCTATGCATGTACAGGCAACACTACAGTTGTTAGAGGTGATGTAACAAGGAGCTGAACTCGATCAAACCACGATGTATACATTCATAAGGTGCTCAAATAATATACGGCTGTATAATTCGAAATAAAGAGTCCAAAGGCACATCTACTGAAAAATGCACAGACTGTGGTATGTCAACACAAAGAGCTAAAAAGGAACAAAATACAGATACGTACTATAATGCAGATGTACTATACACAGTGTACAGAAGCATGCTGTGAATGAATCCATATAGTATATTGTTTGTCTGCCATGTTTAGAAAAAGTAAACCCATAGAAACTGAAAAGTAGACACACAATTCCCTGGACTTAGGATGGGACTAGAAGGCTCCAAATAGGCCTGCTGGGTCTTATAAACTGCTGGAGATTAAAAGACATCATAATAATTATTACACATCCTGGTGAAAGTTCTAAAACATTTGATAGGGGATGGCTTTCTAAAGATCATCTGCCTTTGAGGAGGGTAAATTTTATGGTGTATAAATTTATAGTCTCTATCTCAGCAAGTTTATTTTTAATAATCTCTATAATGCAAACTGGATGGGGATTTAAATAATTTTAAGACTGTCAGAAAAAATAAACTGACCTATCATTAACTTAAATATACACTTAAGTTGACTAGAGAGGAGGGAAAACTCTTTAACGAGAGAGGAATTTGGCACTTATTAAAATATCCTAGTTGAGTAATCTCCTGCCTGAAATATTTTGCTGAAGAAACTCATAGACACAATATTAACAAATTACTAAAACTCTTTTCTTCTTTCTTTCCTTGTCATTTGGATTTTTAAAAATTGAGTCCGTTGAACTTTGTGGAGGTGGGGGAGGGGGGACAAGCTCCCTAGAGACAGTGTCAGTTGACTGGCTCCGACTAGCATCTGGCAGTCACAGGATACAGTATCTCAGAGGTGCCATCTCTGGCATCGAAAAGTTGCGGTCACCACATTTTAATTTCCATTTTAATAAGCCAAACTCTGAGCCTCTGAATACTAAATTCAAGGAAGTTAAAAAAAAAACGAGTCAATAAGGGAAAAAAAGACATCTTGGGAAGTGGATAGTTGGCTGTTTAAAGGTTACTACTGTTTACAGAAAAAGCAAGCCTCAAGAATAAGTGAACCCATTACTTTTTTTATCCAATCACTGGTTACAGTGATTCATTCTGGTTTATCTTTCCTAACAGCTGAACAACCCTTTAAGCGGTTGTCAGTGTCCAGTATCCACCTGCTGGCCCGGTGGAGTCCAGCTGCTAATCCATTGTTTGCTTTAATGGCTTCCCTTGGGCTCAGCATCTGCTCTTCAGGGACCTTTCCTGAATCAGGAATGCATTCTGACACCATCTTTGAGAAGACGGAATGCCACTATCATCTCAGCTTGACTAAAGAAGGGAATTGAGTTGTGGGTTCCGGGAGGTCCATGAGACCGGGTCACCCTTTATAAAACCCCCAACCCTTCAGGAGTCCCCAAAAGGCTGCAGTCACTGTAGCCAAGTCCAACCTGGGCTAGGATGCCTTCTGCTTCTCAGTCTCTGGAACCAACTGGCACTTCAGTCCCTCTTCCTTTATCAGTAAGGGTCCTAACAGCAGGAAGAGTCAGGTATAGCTGCAGGCCACAGGCAGTGAGGTCACTGGTTTCCTATCCAGCATACTTTATCAAGGAATGGAGGAAAACCGGTAAGGTGAGGTCTCTTGGTTAATGACACAGTTCTGGACGCTTGGAGAGGGTTGGAACTCGGACCTCTACTCATAGGAAAAACGAGGCCGGAAGAAAATGATGTGGCGTTGATGGCGCGAGCACAGAAAGGCTCGGCAACTTATAGCCAGAGGTCTCCGGGAGTCCACTTTCAGTGGCCAACGAGGAAACGCCAACGAGCAGACCTCCTGGGATCACCTACTTTCACTCCAACAGTCCCCAATCTCCGGGTACAATGATGGGATCGACTCTGAATTCCCCCTGGGCGTGTGCAGACCAGGCAGAAAATACAAAGTTGAGCTTACATTTTCCCTCGCTTGGTCTCCCCAACTCCCCGAGTCCTTTCCCTCCATCCTCTCTCTAGTTACACCTGCTCTCAGTCCGCCCGGTACTTACCAGCTGCGCGCTAGAGACGCGGGCGGCGCCGGGCCAGGTCCCTCGCGGTGCCGCCTGCCACCGGCCTCTCTGCGGCACGGAGCTGCGACGCGGCGGGAGCTCGCTGCCGCCTCTTCTCTGAGATGCGGCTGGGCTGAGCCGGTGGCTGCGAGGTGTGGGGCGGAGGGAGCCGCTCGGTCCCGCCCCCGCGAGCTGAGCTAGGCTTCACCAAGACCTGCCCAGTTAGCAGAACCCGCCACCGCCCCAGGGGACAAACGCAACAGTGGTTCCTGCTCCAGGTGTCCTAAGAGGAAAGCTCTCTGTGACACAGCTCTCTGTGCACATACTTGGACGACCTGAGGCACTTCCCCTAGGAATGAGCACCTCCTAGGAATATGCACCTCTGCTTCTGTCCTTCTGTCTGGGTGCTGTTATCCTTCCCTCCCTCCCGTGAGTGAGTGTGCGTTCCCGTACTTGGGCTCCTGGTATCAGGAGGTTGCACTTTATCTAGCCAGGGATGTTTGGAGAAACTAGCTCTGCCTTAACCTGGAATCTGGGTGTTCGCGTTTATTCACGGATTCTTTTAGCACATTGGAGTCTCACGCTGTGACGAACACTTTTTTGTGTATGTGCAATGAAAAGCAGACATATCAGGCTTCGCTTTTAGACTCTCACTAAGGAAAACAAAGTTCTTACTGTTAAGCTGTCCTTGTGTCATTTAAAAGATGTAGAAAATGGAAGTTGTTGCTGCTAACAAAACTAAAGAGGCCCTCTCTGTTGCTGCTAAGAGGCCCTCTCTGATTCTGGAGGAGGCGGCTTCTGGTAGAAGTCCCAGTGGCCTCTGATGCCCTGACAGTCACCAGAATCCCAAGTCTTCTCAGCAAGAGATGCTCTATTATCCTGCATATGGCTTCCAGGAATTCACTGGATACCACTTCCCCACTGACGACTCCCAAAGAGCCTGCTTATAGAAAGACTGACATATCGAAATATAATTAAGTAAAGAAAAAAAAATCCTCATCTGAAATGTCTACAAGGTGTATGATGGCTAGACTCCTTAAGTTATTGAATATCTGTAACCACCATGGATATACCATGTTGTGGTAATAATTCTCTACTTGCAGGTAATAGACTGAAAGTCAATAAAGTTAGGTCATTTGCATAAGGTGAAACAGGAAAATCCAAACCCTGGCCTGCGAGATGTCCCAGAGGGTTAAAGTGCTTACTGCCAAACTTGATGACCTAGGTTTGATTTCCAGTACCTGGATGGTGGAAAGTGAAAACTGGCTCCCATAAACTGTGCTCTGATTATACACATGCCTCATGCACATATGTGTATTCACCAGTACACATGTGCATGTTTGATTTAAAAATTTAAGGGAGGACTAAGGCGATGGCTCCATGGTACAGAGTTCTTATTGCTCTCACAGAGAGCGACTGTGTTCCCAGCACAAAGGTTGCCTGTGGCAACTGGATGAACTTCCAGTTCTAAAGGTTTTGTCACCCTCTTCTGGTCTCCACAGATACTGCTTCGTGCGATACTAAATATACTTGCAGGGAAAACACACATAAGCATAAACTAGAAGTTAATCTCATTCTTTCACCAAGCTGATTTTAAGACGCATGTCTTTCTGTCCTTCAGAATTGATAACATGTTTAAATTGCATGCTGGTAATATGGAGAGTTCTCTAAACCTTGGGATGTTGTGCATATCCCCCTCTCCCTGCCACAGAACAGTTATGTAGTCACAATGTATCCATGAAAGAGATCAAACATTACTTCTGTCTTTAGCATATCTTGGAAACCTATTATTTGGCACATTTCCAAGTCCAATATTAGTCCATAGTGTAATAGTTGTGTTCCGTAGTTATTCTAAAGCTAGTGCCCATTAGGTATTTATGATGGGGGTGGGAGTAAAACCTTTGACATATGAGCTATTATATAACAGTGGCAAAAGTTTTATGAATATGCAACTGTAGTTGCTATGCTCACAATTTTTTGAACATAACAACATAAAACAGCCCCGCATTTAGGTACAATTTTTATTTTTAAAACTAGTCCTTATGGATGTGTCTTTAAAGTACTGTATACTTTAAAATTACCTGAACCATTAGAAGGTTAGTGTGACAAGATTATGTCCTTAATAGCTAAGGTAGCCACAGAAACACATGCTAAGAGAGATTTTTTTTTTAATTCTGTACTTTATGATTTATTTATTTACTCACTTATTTACATAAGAAACGCAGTGCCACAACACATGTGTAGCAGTCAGAGGACAATTTTTGGGGATTTGGTTCTCTCCTTCTATCATGCTGGTCCCTGAACAGATTATCAGGTTTCGTGGTAGTAAATGTCTTTACCAAATGAGTAGCTTTAAAATTAATGAATTGACTTCTTTATGCTTGTTTTTATGTATAGTGACTTAAGAAAACCTATTTGTGGAATGTTCTTTGCTACTTTGAGAAGACCAAAGATTTTGTGTGTGTGTGTGTGTGTGTGTGTGTGTGTGTGTGTGTGTGTGTGTGTGTTCTCTCATGTCTAATAAAGTTAATGCCACCATGTGGCCAGCTCGAAGGTCTGCAGCAACTGCCACTGGAAAGAACTCACTGTATATCCAATGAAATATTTCAAGTCAAAGAGTTGAAGGTAACAGTAACTTCCCATGGTTGCATTAAATTGTGTTAGATGGTGTCTTTAAATACAGAAAGCTCAAATCGGCTTCAATGTTTTATCAAGAGATGATAGAAAGATGGTGAAAAGACAGGCAGGAAGCTTAAATGTGAGCTCTTAAAGTAAATGAAGGAGAGGGAGATGAAGCAAACTCAAGACAAGATAAAACAGATGAAAGTTCAGAAAGAAGAGAAAATAAAGCATTTCAATCTTAATCAAAGTATACAGACAAGAAGACAAAGGTTGAGTATGAAAATAGGATGCCATTTATAGAAGTTTTCGCAGAATAATGATGGCATAATTTATGGAGAAGCAGTGAGTAAGACTGGCTGACCGTGGCAATGGCCAAACAACTGGGGAGTAAGGTATCCACACAGACACCAAATCCACCAACAATGATGCCTGTGAGTATACAATCAGATCACGGTGCAGAAGACATTCATAAATGTACAGGAAAGGTCTGGAATTGAAGGAAGACTCCAGAGTCACGGAAGAAAGTACACATGTGCACACCCGGGGAGGGAGAATCTAAGTGGGTGAAAGGTGAAAGGTGAGAGGTGAGAGGTAGCTCGCAGTTCTATACTAGAGAGCAGCAGGGCGTGGTGCTGCTCCCTTGATCTCTAGGAGAGTGCAAGAATAGCCGAGGAAGCTGAAAGAAGAAACTGAAATCCAGAACAAGAAGGAAGTTCTAGTAAAGGATTTATACAGATGGTGGTAGTGTTCTTCAATACTAAAAGGTCCTCCGGGGTTAGACTGGTTCCATGGAGAAAATGCTTCAAGTCCCTAAGACTTGTGCCCTTGAACAAAGCTTTGCCTCTAAGAAGCTTTTCACTTCTTTCTGACCTCTCATCTTTTTTATCTTGTCTTGAGTTTGCTTCATCTCCCTCTCCTTCATCTACTCCAATAGCTCACAGTTAAGCTTCCTGCTTGTCTTTTCACCATCTTAAATTGTTGTCTAACACAATTTAACGCAACCGTGGGAAGTTAGTCTTACCTTCAATTTGAAGTATTTCATTGGAGTTCTGTCCAGTGGCACTTGCTGCAGACCTTTGAGCTGACCACATGGTGGCATTGGCTTTATTTAGACATGAGAGAAAACACACACACACACACACACACACACACACACACACACACACAAATACAAATCTTGGGTCTTCTCTAAGTAGCCAAGAACATTTCACAATTGAATTATACAGACAAGAAGACAAAAATAGGATGCTATTTTTAGAAGTTTTCACAGAATAATGATGGCATAATTTATGGAGAAGCAGTGAGTAAGACTGGCTGACCGTGGCAATGGCCAAACAAATGGGGAGTAAGGTATCCACATAGACACAAAATCCATGAAAAATGACACCCATGAGTATATGAGTAGACGTTAAGGGTTTCAAGGCAGGGACACAAGGTAGGGTTTAGATTGGTGCTTCTGTTTCTAATGACAGGTCACTACTCCAAAGATCTACGTCACTCTGGGAAGTTTCTTCCCTCAGAGGTTTATTTATATTATATTACATTTAATGTTCCAAATACCTCAGAACTGTTAATAAGTCAATTAATAGATATGTATAAGATAGGTCATTTCTCCCAGTTATGTAGGGGTAAAGAAAGGAAAGAAACATTTGGAATGGAAGGAATTAACTATAATAACCACCTGAAAATATATTTCAAGAACATTCTACAGTGGTAGATGTACTTATGACTTTTTGGAAAGTACTTAGTATGATTTAGCCCTCTTAGTTTTTCTTTTCTACTCTTTCCAAAATATATCTGTACACACATAAAAAATACAAAATGTAGTACTGTAAGGAGACAACAGTGTCCCTCATAGACACCACAGACTAGCAAGTAAAAAGGCCACTCTGGGGAATTAGTAACATCTTCTGAAGCTGTTAGCCAGTGAGGTCCCAAAGAACCCCAATCATTAAAAGTCATTGCCAACATTCCCTCTTGGCATCCCTCCAGAACTTGGTATATAGTTGACTATAGAGTTGAGTTGTAGAATATGGACAAATCAAGCTGGTATTGACCTGGATACTTCATCCTTACTGCTTAGCTTTATGAGTGCTGGAAGGTGCTTTGTCTGCTATTGGAAGAGAGTAGAAAGCATTATCCATGCACAGCTGTGAGGTCGACAATAACAGTAATTACTGGATAGAAAGACATACTATTGGTACAAGAGTAACGTGAACATCGTGGGAGTAATCAACCACTTTCTGATTGGATTTAATGCATACTTGGAACTATTATCATTCAAGAGGGCTGGGCAGGTCAGAGCCCCTAAATGAGAACACACTGCTACTACTTTGCCAAATGGACATAATAGTAAACCAACTCCTAATAACACCAAGATACTCATAGATAAAGACATCTCTTGAATCTCATTAGAGAAGCCTCCATTTACACCAAATGATGATCAACATAGAGACCCACAACTGGCCAAGATGCCGAGACTTGGAATCTACAGACAGGCCTAACTGGTGCATGTATACCACATCCCCTTCCCTTAAAGGGCAGGGATCACTGTAGAAAAGAACTCAGAAAATCGGTAGGAGCCAGAGGCAGGTAGGTAGCAACAATGATACACTATCATCCAGTCACAGAAGGGCAGTGCATACAAACTCACAGCAGTGGCAGCATGAACAAGACCTGTCTAGCTGGAAAACATCTGCAACACAAAGAGAGGAGCTGGGCGTGAAGCCCCACACTTACCTGAGGGACTATCAGCAATTGTTAGCTGCTGGAGAAAGGGCCAGTTTTCTCCACAGTGTAGCCGCTAATATATCAGCTATGCTCCACTGGAAGACCACACATCCACGAATACTCGAGCAGCACAGACTGCCTTGGCAGGGGTGGAGGTGGGCACATAAAATTGGAGGGAAAAGAAGGTGGGGTAGATATAGGAAGAGTTGGAGGAAGGAGAAAAAAACAATTTGTACAAATTGCTCAAAGAACTAATAAAAAGATTTTAAAGCACATGATGATACACACAAGCTGAGCACACACTAGCTTTGCCGTCAGTGTTTTAATCTATAAAAGATCTTTCAGGAGCCAAATCCCAGCACTTGAAGGCAGAAGCAGGCAGATCTCTGTGAGTTCAAAGCCAACCTGGTCTACAAAGTGAGTTTTAGAACAGCCAAGGCTACACCGAGAAACCGTCTCGAAAAAAAACAAAACAAACAAAAGGTCCATAGAGAAAGTGATCTCTCATGATTTCAAATCAAGGATATTATCCATACCCAGTCCTGAGTATTAGAGTGGGGTGCAGTGTGATTCCATGAGCTCTCTGAAGTAAAATCAAATTGTTAAAAACAAAATTATAGATCCATCCTAGATCTCAAAAATCTCAGTTGACATTTAATGAGATCTCCAACAATTTGTGTCATTTTAAATTTGAGAAGTCCTGTTTTCTGTGCATCCTAAAGTTAGTAGTTAACCTCCTGAGGTTTCACTGAGGATAAACTGTGCTTACCTTACACTAAGGAAGAAAATTCCTTTCATCACTGATCAGTAATCCTAGTATTTAAGTTAATCCGATTTCTCGCATTGCAAATGCAATTCATAAACAATGTCTCTGGAGAGTGAGACAAATTACGAGGGGAAAAACACTCACAAATGTGAGAGTCCTTCTCTCTGGAAAATGAGCTTCAGGTTGTTTGAATTTGAATCTGGATGGTATTTGACTTCAGAGTATTACAAATGTAACTCCTTCATGATTTTGTAAATGACTAGAGTTCTGCAGAATTCGCTTGAGACTGTAGTTTCAAATAAGACCACTTTTCAGTCTTCTGATTCGAGTTTCAATCAAGTTACTTAGAAATGCATCATCTTTAAAATTTTAAAGTAGTAGTAATGGATATTTGGGTGAAAAAGGAATTCTGGAGTTCATTTAATCTATTCATGTAATCGTTTAGTTTAAAGTTATTTAATCTTGTCATTAAAGGAAATTAGCTCTAAAAAAAAAACACAAAAAAGCTTGTAGAAATTGAGGTATCCTTGATGCACAAATTATCCTACCAGTTGTCAAGAGGTATTCATTATTGAGCAGGATCAGATTTATTCAAAGATTCATTAATTTAAATTCTTTGTTTTTTAATGTAAAAGAAAAGTGAAGTAAATATGTAACTATAAAACCTTGGCTCTGTTTTTTGAGGTTGAACATTAAATTTGGAAAAGTCACAAATTTGATTCTTCGTTAAAGTACAAGAAAAGGAAATTGTTCAGAGAACAAAGTGGCAAAAACCAGCCGTACACCAAGCAAGCATTCATAGACCTGTTTTAGAAAGCCAGCTGAGAATACTAAGGATAGTTTGTTTGTCTTTGAAATCTTATACACAGATGATCAGATTGAGCTAAATATTTCTAAAAGATGGGGAAATTTATAGTCAGTCTAGTTTACCTAGTTCCTAAATGTGGAGGTTTGAATGAGAATGGCCCCGCTAGGTTCCTATATTCGAATGCTTGATCCCCAGTTGGTAAAACACTTTGATAGGTTTCAGAGGTTTGGTTTCTTGGGAGGGTCAGGGTTAGGTTTCAAAACCCCATACCATTCTCAATTAGCTCTCCCTGCCTTGTGCTTGTGGATGAAGACGTAACCAAGCTCTCAGCTACTGTTCCAGCGCATGCCCTACTGTCATGCTCCCACCATGACACTCATGGACTCTAACTCCCTGAAACTGTAAGCTCCAAATGAATTTTTCGGTAAGTTTCCATGGTCACAGTATCCTATCACAACAATAGTAAAGTAAGTAAGACATTGAATAAAACCTAACATGCGGTACAAATTTAACCACCACTGAAATGAATGAAAATCTAATAGCACGTCGGTGGTTTAAATGCTTTAAAGGAAGCAGAGCAGGCTACTGGGATCTTGAATTTTAACTACTGTATTAACGACTAGCTTTATGAGTTCAGTCTAGGAGGAGTTATTAGCAAAACATGACAAGCAAATGTTTTCTTTCCTTCCTTCTTTGTTCTTTCTACATAGCCCTAGACCACTCAAACAACTTTAGAATTTACCTTCCTGCCACCTCTCTGAGACTCCCGTCCATTCTGAACAGGAACTTCACTTCCAAGATACTTGAATTAGAATCAACATTTTCTACTCTAATAAAAATTTAGACCCTTAAAGCAATACTATCTAGAAGTTCTTCATTTATCCAAACTCGTGTACTCATAAATGGTTCTCCTAGCTTGGTGCAGCGTTTCTATGTGCTTTGTGTGCATGTAGACAGGAGGATGGGAGTGCTGAAATACAAAAGTCAGATGAAAGAAACATTGCTAACTCCAGAATTATTCAGCATTGAGAATCTGGGGCTTCTGGGATTTCCCTTCTGAGAGACAAATTTAAAAGGCAGGTAAACCATTGAGAGCCGAATCTTTTAAGTTCAGACTTCATTTTAGAGATCCTGACCTAAGTTTGAACTCCGGCAAACCAACAGGACTGTACCTAGCATTAGTTTCCAAGTTGTGCCCCCAACAAAACCTGAGCCTAGCTCCAGTCTCTAGGCTCATCCTCAACGAGTCCAGCGTCTCCAGGTTACACCCTCAACAAGACCAGCATCTCCAGGTAATTTTCCCCAACAAACCTGAACCCCTAGGTTACAAACCTACTCCCTACCTAATGACCATCAACATAGAGGAGAGCAGAAATGAAGCTTATATGACTCCCAGCAACAGCCAATTATGTTAAAGACCATAATAACTTTCCAATTAGATGCTTACACACTCACCCCTTGCTTGCTGTTTACTAAAAAGTCTTGCCCCAATAAATACTTGGTGTTCCCCCCACCACCACCAAAACCATCCTGTGTGACAGCTGTGTGCTAGGGGGCAAGTTCTCTTGAATAGAATAAAGACTCTGCTATGAGTTGCATCAGATCAGCTCCTGGCTGTTTTGGGGGTAATCACTAACACTTCCCTGGCACTACACCATTACTGCGTAGAAGGGTGAGACCAATTAGATTTGAGCCATTTGTTTGTTTAAAGTTTGCAAAATATGCACAGGACAGGAAGATGGGGGTCTAAAGGAAACACAGATCTGTTGAATAATTTAACACTCTCACATACCTCATACCTATTTTCTCTTTCCTCCTTGTATATAGAAATAAAGGTACAGAGGACAGACCTGTGGAGAACACATTACACGTATACCACAGAGCCAGTGTCTCCCTTGCCTCTAGTCTCTCCCTGCATACCCTCTGACTCTCCTTGACTCCTTGACCAGACTAGACCGGGAAAGAGTTCTGATTGTTCTACTGTCTAAAACTTGAAATACTGGCTCTGGAGATTTAAACCCTCATCCCTCTGGTGTCTACATTCATCAGATTAACTACTAATATAAGGTTATCACATTACATTGTGTCCGCATTTTATAATTCCCCTGGAGATGAAAAGACAAAAACAAAAAAACCCAGAACACATCAGCTTCCTGAAATCTCAGGGCACCAAGCACTGTTCATCATTACCTCCCTCGTCACGGCATCTCCAAAGCGATCTCGACAATGTGCAATGCTATTGCCTCCAACCCAAGAGGAAGCTAAAGCACAAACAGATACCCGTTCACCCTAGATCTTAGCAACTAAGTAGGAAAATGATGTTCAAGACTTGTTCGCCCAGCACCTGAGCACTGTGAGCATCATCTCTCAGCCCACGAAGGAGACTCTCAGTGTCTTTCTAAAATAAAGCTTCATTTAAAGATGATGTGGTTCCTAGCCACAGACTCAGAGGTCAAAAGACAAATCTCTTAACCTGGTAGCACTTGTCCTTATCAATAATTTAATATTGATACTTTCTGGCTTTCACCTAAAATATTTTTAAGCACTCTCTCCCTTTTCTGATCCTGAAGTTTTTGTTCTTATTTGAAATAATGGGGAAATATATTCTCTGGTTAAATATATACGTACTAAAACCTAAAACATCTCATTATCGCCCAAAGTGAAATTCCTGTGTTTTTTTCAAAAAATATAAGAATATCAAACATTTGAAACACTCAGAATGAAAATATTTTGTTTGTTTTTTTAGTGTAATTGAAATTGACCTTGATGGAACACTTGACAACTTTTTTTTCTCTGCTGGTATTGTAACAGTTCCAATGCATATGATAAGATTTCTTCAAAACTGCTGTTAGTGTGTGGATATGAAGAACCCACTTCCTTACCTACACTACTACAAGCAGATAGGAATAAATTCTTAGAAATTTCTCAGATCTGCACAGTACATTCCAATATCCAGATATCCATTCAGTGCCTAAGAATCTATAAAGCACATATTGTAAGAATCTACTGTGTAGGGATAGGAGTGTCTCAGTGATCAAACGTTTACACCAGGTTCAATCTTCAGTGCCGGGGTGAAGAGGACCTACAGAGTTTACGATAAAAGGACTTGGGAAGTAGTATGAAAGGAAATGTATAAACAGGTTCGATGGAGTAGCAGAAGTAGGCTACACAGTGCGTGTTCTTACTGGTGTGGTATCAAAGGATGGTAACCTCAGGCAAGAGCCTCCCTTAGCTAGGAAGCTCATTCTTCATGCTCCATTTCCAAGACCATGTCCCATTTCCTTGGTTGTTCTTATAAGCGCAGGTCACTTCATCTTCTGGTTCACCATGCATTAAGTCAAACACATGTCTGTTTATATATATATATATATATATATATATATATATATATATATATGTAAAAGAATGGGACATGAAGGGTGTGTGGGGAGAGATTTTCTCAGGAAGACTTAAATTTAATCCTCACTAAAGATACAATAAAAATAAGTATTTTAAGTCCCATTTCTAAGATTCCTCTCTTTTAGCACTGAGCCTCTATTTCCTTTTTTATTTATTTGGGCATTCTTTGAAGATCTACTGAGGATTTGAGTACACAGAATGGTGATGCAAACACCAGTGATGGGAAGTAATCTTATAGCATCGCATTATGAGTCAGCTGAAGAGACCGCTACATTCTGGTGCTCCTTTCAGCCTTGCTCAGAGAAACTTCTGTTTGCAATGGGTGACAGCTAATGCAGAGACTCATAATTGCTCCAAGTACTGAGAGCAAGTGACTGTTGAGCTGTCAGCCCTAAACTGTATCACCTCCTCCAATACTGTGGAAGAAAGTGCAGAAATAATGTAAGGGCCAGAGGCTGGAGAGTACTGTGAAGCCCTGATCTCTAGATATGATAGGGCTGCTTCACCAGGAACTCACACTAGCCTTGTTTATCAGCATAAGGACTTCTTAAGCAGGAGCCATCAACCTTCAGTCATGGAGGAAGAAGGTACTCATGAAGCCCCATCCCTAGCTGAGGAACTAGCTTATAACTAGGTAGTTAATGACTGCTGGGGGAGGTAGATCATTTTCTCCCATGCTACAGCCATTATTATCCGTGTCCTGGTAAATAATCCTCTACTCATATTCATGCAAACAACCCTAAATAACTTTGGTAGGTCATTGTCCTAGTTGGCTTTCTATTGCAAACACTTACTGAAAACCACACAGGAAGTAAAGGGTTAATTTGACTTATAGGTTGCCATCCATCTTGAAAGGAAGCAAGGCAAAAACTCAAGGCAGGAATCTAAAAGCAGGAACTAAAGCAGAGACCATGGAGGAATTCTATATAGAGGCTTGCTTTTCCTGGCTTGCTCAGTTTGATTTCTTCTTTCCCAACATAATATTTGTATCGATTATTTGGGAATTTCACATAATACAACTTGGTCACCTTTACTTCCAAGTCTCCCCAGGTCCAACCCCCTCCCCTGTGACCTTCCCTACAAAAAAGAGGAAGAAAAGAAAATGAAAGAAAGGAAGGAAAGAAGGAAGGAGAAAGGAAGGAAAGGGAATCAGAGAAAGAATCCAAGTCCAATTTGTGTTGCCCATGTTGCCATGGCAATATTTTATACAGTCCAGGATGACTTGCCTAGGGGTAGCACTGACCCCAGTGGCCTAGGCCCTCCCATGTTAATTATTAAGACAATGTCCCACTAGCCAATCTGATAGAGTCAATGTCTCAACTGAAATTTTTTTCCTACCAAGTGACTCTAGTTCATGTTAAGTTTGCAAAAACTAACCAGTACAGTCCCCAAAATATAAGAAAAACAGCAGCAGCAGCAGCAACAACAACAACAACAACAACAACAAAAGATGTGAAGAGGGAGACTTTAAGAAAAGGTCTGGTGTGGTGGGAAAGAAGATGATGGAAGAGAGTCATAGATGGTGAACATAACCAAAATATATGTGTGTGTGTCAAATCATCAAATGACCTTTACTAATTTTAGATGACAGATAGAACTATATAGTTGAAATAACAGTGACTTAAATGAGAAGTCATTTGGAAGTACCAAGACAAGTAAAGGCTGTCCTAACTGAAAACAGAAACACCTCTGACCAAGGCTGCAAGCCTTAGGCTTTAGGACTCTAGCTATCTTTCATACGACTGAGAATTCACTTTAATTCACTTGGACTTATACGTCATTGCCATTTTTGGCTCAATAGATCATTGTTTACTCGAAACCGGTCTACCCATGCAAAGTAGAGAATGACTCATCAGCTGAGTAGATAATTGTAATCAGGATTTCAGAAACCCTTTTATCAATTTGGCTGTTAATTCAGTTCCAGAGAAGATTTGTCATACAGCAGGCAGTCTATCAGCTGCTGGAGATATAACCATGATCACTATCAGAAAGACATCACCTTGTGCAAGTTTATCTACACTCTCAAATCTCAAAATCAAAGCAGTATTTGAATGTGTCGTACATCCATATTTTACAAAGACAGCATGATTGACATACCAGAGAAGTCCCGAAGGCTCCAAATACCATTAAAAACGGGCCATTCCAATAACTCGAGAAAACATAGTTTACAATTTTCATTTCGACAATGAACTAGAAGTTAAGAAAGTGGGTTTTGGTTATTGTTTGATCTGCAGTGCTCACTTGCAGAATTTAATTACATCCCTAGAGAGATGACTTTCTCGGGCTGTGAGGAAGACAGAGAGCACAAATGATCTGCAGCCCCGTTCTTGAGCTCAACAATGGAGTCAAGGGCTAGAAAAGTAGTGGGTACAAGTAGTCAGTTCTGTAGGCTCACTGAGGTGAGAGAATTGTCCAGTGGCAGCTGCTGCTCTCTGCACCTTGTCTTACTACATAAGGCAAGCATGCTCCCACCGACCAGAATACTTATTGACTAGGATGTTCAATGTAATTAATATGTGGGAGTAACAATAACAAGATAACTCAGTTAGTTGCAGCCTCCTACTGTTGTGGTTTGCCCTGGAGTTATCTGTATTTTGATGCTAATTCCACTGCCCCAAGGACAGCTGCCTAGTCACTACTCAGGACTCAGGTGACTTCACCAGAACCTTCTCCCCAGTGAATTTGTAAAATACAGGTGAGGGCAGGAACAGGATAGAAGGAGGGTTATCTTGGGAGGAGAAGGAAGGATGGGCGGGAGAGAAGTTTGAAGGAAGAGGAGGAGACTGGAACAGAAAGGAGGAAAGAGGGGAGAAGCCATGGCAGGTGACGTTAAGATTCTGCTCTGTGTATTTACAGGTTGTTATGAATGTTCTTAAGGGATGGATGTGTATAGGGCTTTGTATGTTTAGGTGGGCAATTATATCTTATCAATTGGGCCAAAGTTTATTGTGTTCTGTGTTCTTTTATGTGATGGTTTAAGTGTAGGAAACTGTGAGGCCGCTGGAGACACTGGGCTGCTTCCGCCAAGATATCTAGCAGATGTCTTGGGGCACCGCGGTGCTGAACCTAGCGAGGTAAAAGACAGCCATACTTTTTCATTTTTTATATTTTCACAATAACATCCTACTTTAAAATATTTTCTTGGTAGATTGAGATTTGATTATATTCATTACTAAATATATCCACCCAAAGTCTCTCCGACATAAGGTGAGCAAAACTGATTTTTTAAACTTAATTTTGCATCTTTTTTTGTAAATATGGAATGCAAAAAAAAATCCCACTGTAGAAAGACAATAATTGCCAGCAATTTTTGTCATTTTGACTACTAGGTGGCTAGCTCTGTTCCTGTCACGGACTTTTGCCTGCCAAAACCCAAATTCTACCAAAACAGGCTCAGGATATGCTTCCAATCTCATCGAATCCAGGGGATTTTCACATCATACAGTCTGAATCACATGCATCTAATGTGCTCCTATACAGCTTAGTAATTCACTTATGCAAGACAGTACTAGATGAAATTCTGTGGAATGTGAGCCAATCTATCCTTTCTTATATCATGCAACTGATACACCACCTTGGCACTAATATATTTACATTTTGCATACACTGATAAACTTTAATTTTATTTTCTCACTTGACATTTTCATGAGATTAGGAGGAATTATACTACTTAAGGAAATATGAAAAAAAATAAGATGGAGAGAACACCCTGAAATCTCACGCACACTTGATCATTCAACAGTCATTCAACGCTCACATTCCTCCAATACTAAATACACATATTTTAGATTAGGTTGTTTGTGTCTTTTTTTGTAGATTTATTTATTTATTTTATGTACAGCATTCTGCCTGCATATGTGACTGCAGGCCAGAAGAGGGCATCGGATCCCATTACAGATGGTTGTGAGCCACCATATGGTTGCTGGGAATTGAACTCATGACCTCTGGAAGAGCAGTCAGTGCTCTTAACCGCTGAGCCATCTCTCCAGCCCCAAATTATATGCATTGGTGTTCTGCCTGCTGTTTGTGTCTTATTTAAATCTTTTCACACTTACTAGCAACATTTAAATAGATGTTGCTATTGCCTTGCCCACAGCTGGTGTAAATGCTGTGTAATCTCTTCCAGGTAGAATTAGGTTAACTCAGCCGTCATGAACATAAACAACACCTTCACTGATTCCTCTGTGGCTTCCCAAGTTCGCACCTCCTACACCACAGACACTAAAGTCTAACTCTATCGCTCCCCATCCAAAGGAAATTGACAAAAGAGGTACAGCCCACTCCAAATGAAATCGGGCAAGCCTTATCTACTGCATTCTCCTAGCCTTCAGGGGTGCCCAAGAAATGTTCACCTGTATAGTTTTCAAGTCATAAAGGCTGTGAGAACAGACAAACTAATATATGTGTATGTGTGTGTATGTCTGTGTATGTGTTTGTGTATGTGTGTATTTATATGGATGTGTATATATGTGTGTGCATGTTTGTGTGTAAGTGTGACGTGGGGGTTGAGTGTTTAGACGCGTTTTTTGGATGTATTTTCTTAAAGGAAATGGTTGAGAAGGTGTCTGTCTATGAGCATCTAAAACACTAGCAATAAAGACTTAATACAACAACCTAGAAAGCAGATTAGAATTCTGAAGAAGTACCCTGATGAAACACCTGGGAATAAATGGATTCTACGAGATAAATTATGAATCTGGATCTTAATGTTTCTGGTTGACTTGTAACCCATGTGCTAGAGAAATGTGTGCATATTCTATTTTTCCACTCAATAATCATTCCCTTGAATAAATAAATCATTTAGGATCTTGAGACACAAAGGAGAATAAAACCAGCAAAAGTAAGTCTCTGTTCTAGTGGAGAATCTGTTTTAGTCTCTACTTAAAAAATATGTGTGCATACTAATATGTTGCTATGGCCATTGAATCTTTTAAGTTTTCTACAGAAGCCATCCAAAGCTACAAAGAAAGACAAAATCGCCAGCTGCATAGCTTTCAGTCTATCATGTTCTACTAGATAACACTCTTTAGCTTCAGGGTTTTTGAAAGGCATATTTACCTGCATTTGTACAAACAACTTTTAAGAAAAACAGACTGTATAGTGTATAGAGTCTCAAGTGATGTATTCACTGTTAAAATGTCCTTTGCCATTTATAGTCATTCCCAATCCTTACATAAAGATGAAACCCACAAGCTAACTCCTGGTCATATTGTTAAACAGTAGCCATATCTCACTCCTATTTCATGCTTTATTCTCTCAGTCCTTCCTCTTAGTAGAAGCTAAACAAAAACAGTGTGATGTTTTATGCTATAATCATGTTCTACTGCATGGAAAATATTAACCTATAAGGAGACTTACTAGGACTGCTCAAGAATGACCTAGATGATTCTCATTTTAATTATTTTATAAATTCAAAGTCATACCATATTATTTCCAGGCAGATTATAGAAAATAAGCAACCACAAAGGCCTCTTACTTAACCTTTGAAGGTATAAAGACTTTTTCAGCAACTCCTATATACACCATATACTATAAAATGCACATTATATAATACTATGTTACAGAGTTTATATAGTGCTAAAAGACAATGTCTGCACTCAAATAATGTGTGGGGCATATATGCACTTGCATTAGATGCAAAAGTAAAGAATAGAATAAGTAAATGATGTCATATTCCACACCTGTTTATACTACCTAATTCCCCCTTTACGTCATTCTACCCACGGACATAGAAAGCTAGAACAAAACCATCTTATTTGTAACATACAAGCATAAAACATATCCTCATAGCTAAATTAACTAATGTTTACTCAGTTGTCAGAGACACACAGTTTGCTGGCACCTGTCCACAAAGGAAATTAAGATGTAATAAGGAAGAAAATGGAGGGAGGGGGATTAAAATCAAGGTAAATGCACAGTGGTAACTTATGTAATTAAGAGGCAATCTCATTTAAAAGATTACGTATAGGAAACAAAATGAATTTATTTTTAAATCTTTAGCTTCCAGCTGTGAATTTTTAAAAAGATTGGTAATTGCTTTCAAGTCACAAACATGGGAAGCTCTTCGAATTTAACACAATCTTGCAACCTTCCTTTCCAACTTGATTCAAGCCTTTGTGAGGATCTTTGACCAACTCGTTTGTCTCTCTTCTTTTTGCGTCCCTCATGTTTAGCAATGCCTAGATGCTATAACCAGTCCACATGGAAAAGAAAATGTCACACTGTTAAGGAGAGGCTGTAATTAAAAACAAGTGTGGGGTGATTGATAACAGGGGGAAAGAACTCTCTAAACAAAACCAAGGAATCTTTACATTTCAATACCAAGAGGCGGCTTCTGACAAGTTTCTGAAGAGTCTATTCAACTCCCAACATAAAATGTGAAGAACTAGGGGAGTGGTTCAACTGGGAGGGCCCAGACTGCTCTTGCGAGGAGGACTTAGCTCTGCTCCCACATTAGCCCCTAAGTCTAGTTTCAGAACATCCAAACCCTCTCGCCTCCGTGGACATCCGCTCTTATGCATGCACACTCCATACACAATTAAAAATAACTAAAATGGTTTAATTCTTCCAAATCACAACACAGTGAGGTATTAAAAGTTTTTTTAATTTTTGAAATTATAATTAAAATATAATTAGATCATTTACCCATTCCCTATCCCCGCCCCATGTCAAGCCCTCTCATACACCAACAGCATCTCAATACCTATCAAATTCATGGCAGCTTTTGATTATTATTGTACTTATATACATAAGAATGTAAATACAGCCAGATGAGTCTATCTAGTTTTATTCATGTGTGTGTGTGTGTGTGTGTGTGTGTGTGTGTGTGTGTTTGTTGGTTTGTTTCTATGTTAATTTGATACAAGTTAGAGTTGTCAAAGGGAAGGGAGCCTCAACTGAGAAAATTCCTTCATAAGATTGGGTTATAGAAAAGATTGTGGGACGTTTTCTTACTTTGTGATTGATGGGGGAGCACCCCTTGTAGGTGAGGACACCCTTGGCTGGTACTTTTTTTTTTTAAAAAGATTTATTTATTATATATAAGTACAGTTTAGTCTTCAGAAGAGGGCATTGGATACATGTACAGATAGTTGTGAGCCACCATGTGGTTGCTGGGATTTGAACTCAGGACCTCTGGAAGAGCAGTCAGTGCTCTTAACCACTGAGCCATCTCTCCTGCTCTAGCTGGTGGTTCTTGATTGTCTAAGAAAGAGAGCTGAGCAAGCCACGAGAAGCAAGCCAATAAGCAGTAATTTCCCATAGCATCATCTTCCACTTCCAGATTCTTATTCTCTGTCAGTTCCTGCCTTGACTTCCCTTGATGATAAACAGTGATGAGGAGGAATAAGCCAAATAAATCCTTTCTTCTCCAAGTTCATTTTGGAACCCTGACTAAGACAACTTATTCAAGGCATCATCCCTGTAAAAGAGTAATTGTCCCTCCCTCAGAAGACATTATTTCCCCGTAGTTTTCTAGGGCTGAGGTCCCATAACATTTTATTTTTACAAAAATTGTGAGGGTTGTTAAGAGTGAATAGGTCCCCCGAATGTGTAATGTGAAAGTTCCTTGGCTTTAGTGGAACTGTAGGTGTATCCTGAATCCATGGCTGTCTGAGCCTTTCTATTGCTGTGAAGAAGCACCATGACCACAGCAACTCTTATTAAGGAAAACATTTAACTAGGGCTGGCTTACAGTTCAGAGGTTTAGTCCACTATTGACAGGGTGCAAAGCATGGTGACACACATATAGACCCAGTGCTGGAAAGGTAGCTGATTGGCAGGCAGCCAGAAGAAAGGGTAACACTGGACCTGGCTTGAACAGCTGAGGCCTCAAAGCCCACCCCCAATGACACACTTCCTCCAACAAGGCCACGCCTCCTAATAGTGTCACTCCTGTCACTACTAGTCTATTGCATCCATTTTCAATCAAACCACCACAGTGGCTGAGGGAATATTGGGGTTTGTCAGTTGTGAATCTGTGACAGAGAGACAGAACCAGCTACCTAGTAGTCCAGCCCATAAGAATTGCTGACAACTTTTTTCCATCCCCTTCCTCCCATAGACTTTGGAGAGGGTAGAGAATAGCAAATGTATCCCCTCCGCCCCATACAACACAGTGGGAAAAACAAAACAGAGCTTATTCCAGCTGAGCCAGGCCTGACAGCAGGAGGCTGAACTGTCCTTGCCCAGAGAGGAGTCATTTAAGAGCACGCTAAGAAAGAAGCCAGGCAGATTCAAAGATAAGCATGAGAAAAATAAAAAAGCAGAAATTTACTTCTAATTTACTTAATGAGCAGCATGCTAATAGCACTAGGCTTAGTAATTACCTTCATTTCATAGACTAGATGAGAACAGCACAACCGTGTGCTCAGACCGTTTTCTAGAGCTCCAATTTCCCAACCGAAGTGACCAACTTCTAGAGCTTTTACTTTATTTTTTCTGTAACTCGTAACTGAGTCTACCAGGATGATGATTATGCTTCATTTAAACCTCTTTAATGGGAAGACGAAAGTTCAGATCAATCATTTCCGTTCCTGAATTTAAGCGTGTTTGCTTGGAACACTCGTTTTTCAAAGACAAGGAAAACACATTTTCAAAGCTTTAGAATATTTAGTTGCATCGCTACAGGTAAGATATAAAATAGCGATTAGCCCAATCTGTAATTTCGGATACTCCAAAAGCAGGATAACCATAACACTATAGGAACAAAACACAGGCTGCGGGAGGGATCAGGTGGGAGAGTGCCATGTGCAAGCCTAAAGACCTGAGTTTTGGTATCTCAGCACCCACTCACAATGCTGGTCATGGTGCACGTGTCCCTAATCCTACTGTTAATAAGGTAGAGACAGGAGAATCTGGGGAGCTTGTTGTTCAGCTGGTCTTTCCAAATCGTGGAGCTCTATATTAAGTAAAAGATCCTATCTCAAAAAATTAGAGATGAGTAAGAATCACAGTAGTAGAGAAAGATAGTTGGCAGTGCTCTCTGCCATCACATATCACACAAACCTGCATATACATGTATACCTATGTACATACAACATACACACACATGCACACACACACACACACACACACACACACACAAACCCAAAACACTAGTGTCATCTTTCAGTCTATTATTTTCTATATAAATCCTAAATGTAGGATCATAGTTTGTCTACAACTTATATCCTGAACAATGGTTTCCATTTAACATTATTTTATGTTCTTTGTCTCTTTGGGGTTTTGTTATTGTTGTTGTTGTTGGTTGGTTGGTTGGTTCAGGGTTTTTGTTTGGTTGGTTGATTGATTGGTTTGGTTTTTTTGTTTTGTTTTGTTTTGTTTTGTTTTGAGACAGGGTTTCTCTGTGTAACAGAACCTTGGCTGTCCTGGAACTCTATGTGTAGACCAGAGATCCACCTGTCTCTGCCTCCTGAGTGGTGTGATTAAAAGTGCACACTACCACACTCTGTTATGTTCTTTGTTATAACAATTTTAGAAAATATCTTTTCCTGCTATGTAATGCATCCACTGAAAACAGTGTCGTAACCTTTTCCTATAACTCCTATGCACTAGCTCTAAATTTTGTAGATTAAACATAGTTACAAAAAGCATCACAGTGGTGAAATGGTGGGTAACTGAATGCCTCACCCTACAGAAGTTGTTAATTATATACTTAAATTCAATCTTTACATTGCTATTACCCAAATTCTGCGGAGTAAATAGGTTCAGTGAGAATAAAATGTAGCTCAATGTGGCTGGAGGAAGAAGAGTGGGTGTTTAAGAAAAAGTTTGTCAGATGCCCTAACTTTGCTTTCAGAACTTATTTATTTTTCTTTTTTTGTATATGGAAGCTTTAAATGCATGTACATCTGGGTACCATGTATGTGTGTTCCCGATGCACTGGGTGGTGAGAAGAAGGGGATGGATGTCTTGAAACTGGAGTTACAGTTGGCTGAGAGTCATCGTGTGGGTGTAGAGAACTGAATGAAGATCCTCTGGGAGAGCAGACAGTGGCCTTACACACTGAGCATCTCTCCAGCCTAAGCTCCAGACTCTCTCTGACTGGAAGAATGAGATTCTAATTTGACCTGTACGGAAGAGGTCAAGAGAGCACATTATCAAGTCAAAGAAGACCAGCTTTCTAAAACGCTGTGAACACATTTAATAATCATGTCTTGTTGCAGCCTAACTAGCATTTAGAGTGACTAAATGTTAAATCTTGACCATTTTTAGAGATGCTTTTGACTACATTAAAGTTCACTAAAGTTTATCAATACATTTATTATGTCTCATAACCATTTTTATTTTCTCTTTAAGAACTGTGTGTTTGTGCAGTCTTGTTTTTTTTAATATTATGGATTTTTGTAATGATTTATGTGACATTTATTTCTAAGAATATCATAGTCTTGATATTTATGGTAATTTCCTAATTTGAAACTTTTAACATTCAAAACTCCATATTTTCATGTTAATTCTGGCATGACTTTTAATTTGTGACCTTTGCGTTTGTAAAGCTATTTTTATTTAGCTATTACATGAGTTTCCTTAAAACAAATATTCAGTTAATTTTCTTTATTTTCCTTAGGTTATCTTCTCATAAGAACGTATTTCAAGCATACAAAAAGCACATAGAAAGAATATTAGTTTCCCGTCATAACGACAGTGTTCAATATCTATTGTGTTTGTACATCACCCCTTTTATAATTAGAGGAGTTCTTTGTATCTCGTCATTCTCATTTTCAAGGGCAGGTGATAGGTACATGCTTGTCTAGGAAAGAAACAATTCAGAGTGATCTGTACCTTGCTAGGCACGTGACCCAGGTTTAGGCAATCAAAGTCAGCCTAGGATACTTGTAGGGAATTTGGAGAACAGTGATCACAGTACAACTAATTTAAACTTATCCCCAACTAGTTTACAAATAAATGAGAGCCAGACTATGGTTGTTTTATTTGGCCTTGACAGTGACTGGGGGTAACCCCGAGTCTACTTTTCTAACTCCTGACCTGGCTACCTTCCCAGCAGTATATCCCAAATAATTGTTTCTCCTAGCCATGTGCTCATGCTCCATTTCCCCTCAAGGCAGGTTCCTCTTCCCCTTTTTCGTGGTCTCCACTCCCCTCCCTTCTCTACCCCCAATGAGGTAACTCAAAACCCGCCTACCTCTAAAACCTCCAGTAATTGGATATAGCCAATTGTATATAACCAATAGTTTTAAATCAAGGAACAAAGTTTGCACAACAAAAGCTTGTAATCATGAGAATCCACTCGTAGGCCTAGACATTTGGGTACAGAATTTAGCATTACAATACCTAGCCCCGGACCAAACCTCAAGATGAAGTCCAGGACTGTGTTCTGTTGTTGTAATGAAATGCCTGCGTTTGGGTACTTTAAAATGTGTGTTCGCTCATTTAGTGAAGCGTTTTGGAGACTAAAGAGCATTGGGCGGTTGTTTACTGGAGCCGTGGAGAGGTCTAGGTCGATACAGCATAGATAACAATTGACAGAGTGATACAGAGTGTACAAACAGAGATCACATCGTGAATGGGAATGCCAGAGATATTCGAGACCCGGCTCTTTCTCTTTGTAATATTTCGAATCCCACAAAGAGTAGCCACAGACCCCCAAGAATGTCATCATTCTCACCTGAGCATGATGAAGTCAATGACATACCTCCTTCTGCATCAACCTGAAGGACCGTAAGGGCTCTCGCCAGCTTTACACCCACCACCTCAGGTCAAGGCTAGGCCAAATTCCATTCTCCGCCCACAGTTCTCCAGAGGAGCAGGAACATTCTTGAAAAACCACAGAATATACTGACTGATACTCACCTAACTACAGACAAGAGTTCGAATGCATGTCATATGCTTGCTAACCAGTAAGGTCAGTATGCTTAGCCAATAAGTGTAAACTGTAACCTTGCTGATGTAACCTGTATCTCTAAAAAGTATAAAAACTGCTTATTATAGCCATTCCGGGTCGCCTTCTAGTCACCCACCATGAGTGGCTGATTGAGGGTCGACCCGAAGGGTTGGAAAAATAAACCTCTTGCATTTGCGTCGTCTCTCACTTGGGGAGTCTCCGGGTAGTTAAGGCTCACTTTGAGCCTTACAAACCCTCTTAAGATTTTAATCATTCTGGGCAGCACCCTAGGGACCTGTACCTTTGGAGGGCAAAGTCCAAACCATTACATAAGGTTTCTCAAAGTGGGCTTATTAAGTCACAGCTGATGGAAACTGTAGTGGGCTGGGGAATGCAGCTCACTTCATAAGAGTGCTTGCCTATCACTGATGAAGCCCTGAATGTAAGGTTCCCTCATAAAACCAGGAATCAGGCTTATCACTGAGTGTCAGCACTTGGGAGACGGAAGCAGAAGGACTAAAAGTTCAAAGTCACCACTCAGCTACAAAATGAGTTCAAGACCAGTCTGGAATACATGAGAATGTGGAAACAACATCAAAAGCCTGAAGTTGCTTGTCGGACTGACAGTCCATAAAGAAATTCCTACCAAAGAGCAAAGGAAAGGTCTCAGAGGAAAGCAATATAGAAAGGCAGGTTTCTGAGAGAGAGCATGGTTAGCGTTGTACCTAGATAGGGACTGACAAGACAATCCCATGTCACACCTGCTGTTCCAGCCTAATATGACCTGAGTTTGATCTTTGGGACCCTAGGAAAGGAGAGAACCCACCCCAGAAAGTCATCCTCTGACTCACCTACAAACAATATTATTAAATAAAACTTATAATAAATAGAATACTTAGGTATTCTGATATGACTAAATCCCTGGCTAATTTTACCCTTGCCTTTTCAGGCATGTTAATCAAACAGTACCTTCTTATTTTCATTTTCTACCTAAAACCAACTTAGCTGATGGAAGGCATTTATTACTGACAAACCTAAAAGGATCAGGTTGTCCAAATTGAAACAAGGTTGCAGGGAAGTAAGCATTTCTCTGTACCAGCTACAAAGCTGCCCACTGGCTATCCAGTAGGAAAGTAGAGGGCTACACCACTAACTGTCATACTTTGCCCTCAGCCCGTGTGATATCAGGGTAGAAAAAAGGTCAGATCACTTCAATATCTTATGCAAATCTTGTTTGCCTGCTTAAAAGGAAACAAAACACACATGCCGCCTTATAAGTCTATATTTAGCAAACCCAAAATAAATGAGATTCACACAGCCATGGGGTTTGCAACCCAGAGAAAGCAAATTCTCTACCCAAGACAAGCAAGTGAATAGAAATCCAGTGAAGCCAGACATAGGTAAGAATTGGATCTAGGTGAATTGGTGAGATTTCCCCAAGCCCTTCTCAGGCAACTTGAGTGGTGATTCTTAGCTGAGGAAATCAGGATGCTAAGGGTTAAGTTGACAAAAGCTTGATCTAATTGCCTTCATTAAAAAACAGTGAAAAGAACATTCTGTCATAACCACCTGGAGATTCGGGAAGATTAATTATCACTCCCAATGCCAAGCAACCGCTCTGTTTCGCTATAAACCTGTAAGCTATGAGCCCAAATACAGCCTGGAGTTTTGAGGCCTACGTCTAAGAAACAGAAAACACGGGCTCTCCTGAGAAGTTGACTCGCTGTGATCCTGAGGTTCCAGTCATTAATCCAAGACATTAAGCAAACACGAATTAACTGGCAGCCACTGAAGGCTTTAGGAAGGCCTTTTCCAGTCCCGAGGAGCTTCAATCCTGACAAAACAACTGTTGGCAGTAATACCAAAGTTCGCCAGCAAAATATAGATTAACAACCACTACATAGGGGACCTTCCCACTATTAGTATCCAGTGGGGCTGTAAGACCTCACTCAAGTAAATCCCCTGTGATTTAGACCGGCTGACTGAGGAGAGTGGGAAATGTCATCCCAGACCAGTGGGATTTTTGTTGGTTGGTTTTCTCTTCCTCTCTAGTGCCAAGTGAGAATTCTGTTGAGGTCATATTTGGTTCTGTTGACTCCATGTTTCTCTACTCTGTTCATGGTTAAACACATGGTTAAACAAAGTTACCCTCTTAGACATACATTGCTGGGTCATATGTAGCTATGCCCTAAACTGATAGAAAGGAATGCAAAAACAAGCCAGACTGTGGCCTATAGACACACAGAGACATACAGAATACAAAGCAATTATTTGTATGTTTTAGAGAGGAGATGATAGTAATTATTTTTGTTAGATATGAAATAATTATAGTATGTTACATAAGAATATTACATTATGAAGATAAACAGTGATTTATTAATTTTTAAAAATGATGTGTTTTGTGGAAAACCAAATATTATATTGGAGATTTACTTAAAAAAAAAAACAAGAATCCTAACAACAGAACTCTCCTTTATTTTTCATGGATTTTTCTGAGGGTTGGGCAGGCTGCTTTGTTTTTTGGGTCATAGTCTTGCCTTACGTGTTACATGTAGACTTCAATTACTGTTTAGTATGTGAATACTTGACCCAAGATCCATCAACAAACCAGACTTGTATTAAAAGTAAGCCACTGATATCACTAGTCTGGTAGACTACAATCCAGGAATTGTCTATATTCATCTTCACCATGGCTTACAGAGCTTCTGAGAATTAAGCCAGCAACGAAGGCAGAATGGAGAAGCATGCAGAGAAAAACTCTTGATAACACTCTGTGAACTTCTAAGTTCAGCCAAGCTTGAAGTGTATAAATGCAACCTGTACTCCTCAGCCATCTGAACCAAAAAATTCACTTTTCTGCTTCACAAGTTCAAGATTTATTTCTGAAGGTTAGAATCTTAAGAAATATGAACGGATATACTTGCTCTCCATGATAATAACTTTCATTCTGTGTCTTTTTTTTTTCTGGCTTGCTTGCTATTTTGTTGTGCTTTGTTTTGCTATTGTTATTGTCATGGTGGCAGGTTTAAGACTGTTTAACCATAAAGGCCAGGGTGCCCTCAAACTCATCCTCCTTCATGTGGTGATGACAGACATGGACCTCAACACGCAGGTAAAAACTTTCATTTCTACGTCTTCCTGTCTTACTGCATTGTTTCTTAGAAAAAGAAAACATTCATAGGTGAACTCTTTGCTTCCTCAAAATTTACTTACTCACATACCTCATCATACTTTTACGGAAATTTACAAGAAAATCAAGAGCACATTTGCTCTAGTCATGTTAAGGAAAGGCACTCTGGCCATTACCAGCCAAGAGAGTGAGCATAGTAAGCAGATCTTACCATCAGAGGAAGGAGTTTAGCGATGGACAGTCCTTAGGAGAGAGAAGGAGAATAGCAGTAGAGTCCTCCTGAAATGCTGGAGTGGGGCAACAGTCTAAAGTCAACAGGTTTGCAGCTGCTCATTGTGACCCATGCCTTTAACTCCAGTCCTGGGAAGACTGAGAGAGGAGGACTGCCATCAGTTCAAAGCCTGCCTGGGCTGGTTGTAGTGTGAGACTCTGTGTCAGATAGCCAAGATGAATGATTAATGCTTACAGGGAAATCTGAGAATAAGAGCACCTCAAGCCACTGAAATGAGAGCCTATGCCAAGGGGAACTGTGGGAGGTCCGTAGAAGCTACTATACCTTCTGGGACTTATAGTAAGCTTGAACCCAGGCTGCTTTTAATTGTTCGGGTCACCAGTTGAAAGGACAGTTCCATTTCTCTGGCTTTTTAACTTGCTGCAAAGACTTCCAGAAGTTAAGGCTATTGTTGTAATCTTTGTGCCTCCCAAGTCATAAAGGTTCTCTTCAGGTCAATTCTAAATTTCAGTCTTACAAGGGAGACGATCTGAGGTCCTGTGGTAGTTCTTAGCTTAACCATGCTGAGACAAAGCAGGCTGAAACAGACCTTTAATTTAGCTGCATATAAAAAGACAGAAAAGGAAGAACATATCTGCTTACCATCATGCAGCACTCTCTTGTGCAACTGGAAAACATACTGTCCCTCTCCTGAGAAGAGGACACACTCAAGATACCATCTCAGGATGAGTTCTTCTTGAGCAGAGTCCCACTCCCTTTTTGTTAGCCTTGGAATGAAGGCCAACCCCTAAGCTTCAGCCCTCAGAGAAGATCTCAGGAAGATAGGGCAGCAGGAAGACAAAACAAAAAAGAAATAGATGGTTTATTGTAGACTCAAGAAAAGCTATGCCAAACAAAGGTGGAAATGTTCGAGACTCGGCAGCTGAAGTGATTCCTGTTCAGTTTTCCCATATGGCATTTTCAACCATATGGCTGGAGATGGCATTCATAACCATTTCTTCTACAAGCCATTCTGTATTCCCTTTGCTCTCAGGAAGCAACTTACTAGTCGTAGGGAACAGAGGAATCCCAGAGTATGGTTTTCCTGAGTGAATGTGTGTTGTTAACATAGGCATGACCAAGTCAATGACCCTAGCCTCAGTCCCAGATGGAACAAGGACAACTTCTTCTAGTTCATGTGTGAATGCCAAAAATGTTCGTTATGGTTTTCTCCCCATCCAGATATTTATGACTTGAAGACTGCTCCCCTCCAGACATTGCTCCCACTGAGATCAGTTAAGTCTATGTCCTTGGTTCAGCTGTGCACCATAAGCACTGCTTCCTGGTTTATCTGTATGAAATAATCCTACCTTTCTGTTCAATTGCAGATAATAAGCATGCTGAGTTTCCAGAGAACTGCAGTTGCTCTGAGATGCCAGTCCGAACAACCCAAGCTTTTCCGTGTGTGTCCGTTTGTCAGTCCTTTCTTCATTTCCTTGCCGTGCCAGTCATGTCTGTCCCAGGACTCTGAGCAAGGACTTGGCATGACATGGTCCCCTAAGAGGAATAAACGTTTCCAAGTCTCATGCCCTTTCACTCCCCTACAGGGTTTCTTAATTTTGTTTTGTTTTTATTCATTTTTATTAAATTCTGTGACATGTGGATGGTAATGACACCATACATTGATTCTAGTCAGGCACATGAGGAGTCCATACTGGCCAAGTGCCAGTCTTGACAACCTGTCCAGTCAAATTATTACTGTGTTCCTTCATGAAAATTATGTTTGATGGGGTGGGGGAATCTAAAACCTACAAACCAGTGACCAAGAAGTGAGAAGCAAGGGTGTCAATATCTATGCCTATTTCAATCAACTGAATTATAACCCTAGGAAAGACAGTACTACATGTTAGTCTCCAATTGACATAATTTACCTGATCCTAGATGATGTAACTCTAGTCTCCAATAATATGACTTCACAGTTGGAACCATAGCTGTGTTTTCTAAATGTCATTCCATAGTCAAGTCATCTGCTTCAGGGTGATATGTCGCATGCTGAGACCAGTGTGCTCTAAGGACATGAGCTACTGCCACACTGCATTTGTACTGATAATTTCCATGGCCAGAGGATTCTACTAAGCGTTGGTAGAATCCTTTAATGTTGAATAAAGCACTCTGCATGGAGGATGGCCTGGACTCAAAACAATCATGGACAATGGTTTTGGCAGTAGCAGTGGAGGTAGGGAAGTCATGCCCACATCCAGAGATAAATCTATTCCAGAGGAAACAAAGCTCCAACCCATCCATGATATAAAGGATCCAAAGAATTACCTCTCCTGCATCTAATTCTTGGAGACTTGCCAGGGAATGGCACCATACATCTGCTCAAACCCTGTCTGGTGGCAGGTTGGACATTCAACATTCACGACCAACTTTGTTCTGTCAAGCCCATACATATCTTCTGCTCCTTTTCTCTTAATTTGTCATCCATGTTCGCTTGGCTGGGATAGCAGTGGCTGGAAATGATCAAAATTTCACTCGACTATTAAAATTCTGTTTTGTTGATATCATTCTTCAAGGAGAATTCATATCAGTCACAATATTTTCATACTTTGTAGAAGAGGCATTTATCCATCTACTTCTTCAGACTGTCTTGACTAATTTTCACCAGATGTTCTCAATACTCCCGGACTCTATCAAACATTAAACACCATATGTGGATCATAGGAGATCCATGACTTTAGCTGTATTTCCTTACAGGCGGGAAAAAAACCACCCTACCTGGTGCCTTGCCCTAAGGATTCCCCCACCATTGTCCTTTAGGCTATCCATGAACAAAGTATTCTTGAGTCAAGTTGGAAACATACAATTTTGTTCTTTTAAATGGTGCCAGAATAACCATGCTGAATCTCCCATGAACCAGACTCAAAATTCTGTTCTTTCTAATCTGCCCATCACAGTGAGTTCTACATGATGCCAGTAGATTCTGGCTGAGATGGAATGAGCAGAGGCAGAAGTATGGACCATGAACATCTGTGATACTGGCTCATAGATTAACTTGTGTCATCAGGTCCTGCTTAATCACAACCCTGTATAGTAGGCTGCTTCCGGCTGATGCAGGAATGCTAGTACAACATTTTGGCTAAGTGCCAAGAATGGTTCCTAATAGGCATCGCCTATAGTCTGACAGATTAATAGATAATGGCCACAAATGTAGCTTTTACAGTAGCAAAACCAAAGCGGTTTTGCAAAAGTAAAATCTTTACTGGCTGGGAAACCATCAAAGTTCTGTGCTAGACTCTCTCTTAGGAATCTGGCAAAGGTTACACACAGGACTCTTGTCAGACCCTCACACTTCAGGCACCCTCAGGTATGCTCGCCCCTAATTCTGGAACAGCTTTATGCAGAGATTTTCATTCTCCTGGTCATTCTCACAATTGGAAGGCAGAATTTGGTGAATGGGTTGAAATAGTACACCAAATTGAGATGTAGGCTGTCTCCAAACACCCGAAGCAGTCCCCAAGGTTCTGTAAGATTTTGTTAGTACTAGAGCAGGATAGATGCAGTACCATGTGCTTCTGCTGCAAAGTGGTATGATGACATGTTGCAGACGACTGCATCTGAAACTGTTATGAAGATAGCAAGCCCCAAACTAACATCTGACACCCTAAGTTATTATATACACCTCTACATTTCCCCTTCAATGTTATGAGTCCAGTCTCTTCAGAAGTATCAACACTAATAAAGAACAGCTAAGAGAGAATGAACAGGATCTTTAAACCAGTCATCCAAATACGCTCTGAAAGAAAGCAGAACCCTATGGTAAGAAAGGAGCCAAAGGCCACAGGTCCTCCTAATAACCACTTTAAAAAAAAGAAGAAAGGGAAAGGGGGGGCTGCAGAGTACACAGGCACAGAATTATATAAAATTATCTTCCCACATCAAAGGCACACGCAGATTTTTGCCCCTGATCTTTCTTCCTTGCCTTTAGTACTCTGTATCTCTTCTACTCTCAGTCTAAACTCTGCATTTCCTCAACAATTCCCAAGACAATGTACAATTTTAAATGGCCTTCTCTTGCCTTCAAGATGAATAGCAAATAACTTCCAAGTAAGAGATTTCTTCAAATACTGCTTCATGCAATCTTTTCTCCCATTATACCAATGTGTTTTTTTCAACTTCTGGTCTTCCCATATATTGGTCCCTTAGCAAGAGGGTTCTTTTGTTCTTCTTAGTCTCAAGTCATCCTCAAGACTCAGCCCAAGTACCACCTATCAGGCCTTCTTACTCCTCTAAATGGGACTGTAGGTACTCCCAGCCTGTAGATGGTCAGCCATAATACATGTGTGATACATAAATGAATGGGTGGGTTTATCCCTCTCTGGTTTGACCAAGTTCTTTGGTCAAACTTCCTATCTAGTCACTTGGAATTTACTATGGATTTTTTTTTGAGAACTTCAGGAGGGAATTTAGAATGACAAAATACTGTTTGAGCAATTGTTATCAATAACAGAATTTTTTTTTTTGCAATGATTTGCTTACAGAACATTGAGAATGGTACTTGGTGTTTAATTCATTGATTTTTCTTTTGTTGTTTGAGCCATGCACAAATCTCTCTATAATAAAAGGAAATGATTGGCCACTTAACTTAAATGTTAATCTTTTTTATAGTTTACTCTGTTAAAATTATGTATTTGTCTCAGTACAATAGGCGCAGCCTTCTCTTGAAATTCTGCCTTCCAATGTATTACCTGTGAGCCTTTAATCTGTAACCCCATATGGCTCACTCTGTCCCACTATAAAAGGAAAAGAATGGTTACTGCCAACTTACAGATGTTATGCAGACAGAAGCCTAACATGGCTGTCCTCTGAGAGGCTCCACCCAGCAGCTGACTCAGACAGATGCAGACACCCACAGCCAAACAGTAGATGGAGCTTGGTGACTGTTATAGAAGAATAGGAGGAAGGATTGTGGGCCCCGAAGTGGGTAGGAACTCCACAGGAAGACCAACAGAGTCAACTAACCTGGACCCTTAGGGTTCTCAGAGACTGAACCAGCAACCACAGAACATATATGGGCTGAACCTAGGCCTCTGTCACATATAGCAGATGGGCAGCTTGGACTTCATGTGGCTCCTGAACTGCAGTACCCCAAAGCTGCTGCCTGTCCATGGGATATGTTCTGATAGCTTGGCTGTCTTGTCTGGTCTCAGTGATAGAGGAGTGCCTAGCCTCACAGGGTAAAGGTGCCAGGGTAAGGAGATACCCAAGGGGGCCCCACCCTCTTAGAAAAGAAATGGGGATAACGGGGGAAGAAATGTGGGAGGGGTGATCAGGAGGGGGGCAGTGAGTGGGATGTGAAGTGAGTAAGTAAAAAATAAATTTAAATTAAAAAAAACACTGTCTGAACTCTTTTTAAATGTGAGCAAAAGTTCTATTCAGATGTAAGCATTCCGAGCACTCTATGGTAAATAAACACATTCGTCCATTTTGTGAAGCGTTCCAAGGATAATCTCTGTGCTCTAAAACTTTTGTAACATTTTATATGCATGATCCCCAAACAAAACAGGAACACAATTAACACCTTTAAATGTCTACAATTCCATGTCAACAAGTCAAAACTTGTGAATGAGATAGAATCAGGAAAATTCAGGTCTCTTTAGTTCTTTTTTGGGATTATTTTTCTATCAGTGTTGTACAATTGATGGCTAACAGGCTGCTCTCATAAAAATATACAAACAAACGACGAGTAGTTTTTAGCCACAGTAATTGATATTGGTCCTCTTGTGCTGGATAAATTCTCACTCAAGCAAATTCTGACTCTGTAGCATGGAGTTTTTTAGCTGAAAGTTTTAGGATTCTATAAAACAATTCTTTAGTTTTTTACTTCACAGATTCTGCATTATGCCTGTAGAGTTATGCCTGTAGACCTAAAAGTGAAAATGTTTACTAGATGACTGGAATACGCCAAGGTCGAGGACTGATTTTTCCCTAAATTCAAACCATTGGTGCCGCTCTGGTCCATTCGGATGCATTGTGAAGAGCTTTAAGCTCAAGCTGGTCTGACAGCTGCTCTGAAATGCCAGGCTCATGCAGCCGGAACTGTGATGACAGCAATGGAAATAAGGTCTTGAGCCAAGTGGGAGTCACTGGGTCATTAACAAGTTTTATTTACCAGGTATCTTACCCTATAGCTACCAGTAATTGCTCTATAGCAGTAATTATAAATGCAATTCCTTAAAATTAGACGTATTTATGCATTTCACAGAAGTGTAATGAGCTCTTTGTAGATGGTACAAATGAACAATGAGCTACCTCTTGTAATAGAGAATAAAGCACTCACCATAAACACAGGGACACAGACCTATGGGCTGCATGTGCCCTAAAGAGATTAAAAAAAAAATCTGTCACAAGAAAAAAGGGTCATAGATAGCTTCAGAAACAACACTTGAGAAATCTTTAAAGATTGTGAACCAAACTAATGAAGTTAAGTATTTCTAGAGGAAGGAAGCCAGAGAGTTTTAAAGCCCAGGCATCAACCTACTGTGTAAATTCTGAAAACACAAGTAAATCATACTCTCGGACATAATGACTGTCTAGGGATGGGCAGGATATTTCAGGACAGTGAGAATGAGCATGGGTTGCATGCATAGGTAACCCAAGGGGAAGAAGAATATGGTAAGGATGCGGTTACCCTGTGGGAAACACCCAGAATCTTGAGGACCTTCGGTGAATTACACTGGTTAATAGAGAAGCACAGAGATTTGAACATGAAAAGGTTCTTTGAACTTAAAGAATGACTTGCTGCTCAAGTGTGTCACTATATACATACCTATAATCCCCCAAACTCTGGAGGTTGGAGCAGAATGAGTACAAGTTTAAGTTAGTCTTAGTTACAAAGTGAGGCCCTCTCTTAATGAACAAAAATACAAACGAAACAAAAGCTCTGGGATTATTTAAAAAAAAAAGGATAAAGTTGGTATAAGCTAGTGATAAGCTATATGGACTCAAGAGAATATAGAAATACCAGGTTTAATGGATGCCCAATTTACCAATGCTGTGATCAAATAAAAACATTTAGTGATGAGTAAATTCTCAATGGCCGTATTTCTTATGAATCCATTCTCAAGAAATAAAGGATATTCTCCAAAAACAATAAAAATAAAAACTGAAAATGAATAAAGAATCAAGATGTTCATATTAAAAGAATATCAAAATTGCCAGCATAGTAATGAAGTGGGCTCCTAGAGGCTGTTTTTGCTAAAAACCATCCACTCCTTATTTGGGCACATGAGCTAACAAAAGCAAGGTGTTGCCTTCATTCTGTGTCTCTTTTGTTGGGTACTAGTTTTCCGGTGAATCTAGGTACATCAGTCCTGTAAGGAGAAGGAGTGCCCACTTACTTCTGTGCATTCCCTTAGAGATGAGAACACAAAGATAAGTCATTTTCCCAGATGTTCAGTCATCTTGGATTCCTGGAACAGACCTCCAGGGAGAGATTCCCTCCCCAGGGGAGGAAAATTATCTCTGGTAGGGAGGAGTCCAAGAACCAGACTGATGGACTCTGGGAAATGATAACAGTAGAAAGCTAGACAATAATCGACCAGATCAGGCCTTGACCAGAACTGCTTAATTATGCATGCCTCTTTGGCTCTAAACACTTCGAAATGGTCTTGGGTCACTGGGCCCATTTATTCCCCTCTAAATGTGAGCACATAGAATAAACTTTCTCTCCTCCTTGCTTCACAGCATTACCTAATCTTTTAAAGCGGCGTACACTGTGGGGTTGGGGGCATGGGATGTGGATAACAAGTCTAGCTTTGGGAAGCTGCTGAAACCTCTGCTTTTTCTCTGAAGCGCTGATTGTCTAAGGAATGTAAGTTCCTAGAGAAGTCCTCTACAGTGGCTATAAAAACCAGGCCATGCAAATAAACAAAATTGGCATCTCCATATGGATGACCTGACATCATTAAAGCCAGGAGGAATGGCTTTTAACCTCTGGGGAGGTAGTGCCAAAGGTTGTTGGAAAGCACATGAAAAATTAGCAGAACATTTAAATGGTAACTTAACCTTCTAATGGAAAAATAAGTCTACTACTAATGTCAAAAAAGATGAAAAATTCAAGTTTTAGTAAATTTCAAAGATGTTCATCTATGTTAGTTTTATCTTCATCGTAACAACAAATTTAGATTTAACAAAACATTTTAAACATCTTTGTTCTGGATAATAAGAAAAGAAAGCAAAGGAGACTGATCTTTTGAAAAGCTAAATCCTTAACCATAACATTAAGGAGTCAACACATGCTATCTAAAATGAAATAATAAAATATAAAACCACTACAGATCCTTATTACTTATAAATACAGTGGTATATAAGGAAGACATCTGTAGAGGTGTCAAATGATTTGTCTCCTGAAGGAGAAGGCTGGAGAAGACTGTGCTAGAAAAGTTTGTGCTTGCTTACATACCATTTCGCTCTGTTAAATATACATGTACATTAATTATTTTTTCAAAAATAAAATTAGCTTTTACAGTAATGAATGAGTATACTCTTTTAGAATGTTGATTTCATGTTGACCCTTATTAATCAAGTCCTGGCTCAATGCTAGGCACTGGGCTAAAATTGGAACAACACTCGACTCTTAACCCTGCAGAGTTCTTACTATGGTCCAAAGAGAGAAGCACATGGTGAATACACTAGACATACATAGAGGACATTCTATGTAAGTGCTATGTGTGTGGTATGAATGTGTAAGACATCCATGTAAAAGTTTTCACCATTGTCTTTTGATTTAGTCTTCAAAATTGAAATGAGGCACCCTTTACTAGCCTTACTACAGAGAGCTGAGTCACTGATTTGTCACATCAATGCTAATGGTTGGTGCTATTCATAAGGACAGCTATTCAGAAGGAGGAGGCAGGAAGTTAGCTCTCTGTGAGTTCCAGGCCAGCCTGGACTATGGAGCTAGTTCCAGCACATCTACAAACAAACAAACAAAACAACTTATCTTAAGAAACAAAATACTGAATTGCAATTATCTGCATGTGTATATATAGGTGACCAAGGTCCTTTTTTCCTTTAAAGAAACTTCTTAAATTTTCCATGTAAATGAATTCAAAGTACAATCAAAATGTGTCTATGTGTTTTTTGCTCTCACGATTCTCCAAATGCTAATAGAGTTGATTGTACTTTGAATATAGTCCAGATGATTTAAATCATGGATACTTTGTTTTCCTACAAATGTCGTCATTTCTTCCTGCCATAGTTATCGCCTCACAACTTCAGAGAATGTGAGTGGGCACTAAACTCACGTGGTTCCAGCATTCATTCTGCCACCCTTCTATTGAAGCAGAGTCTGCATTGTGGCCCATATATCTCCACGCTGTACCGTCACGTCAAGTGAAATGATGGGTGCCATAAATATTTGATGTTCTCTTCACTCCCACTCACTGTGTGCTTTCCATTCTGGCATCAGATGACCACTTTGAAAGCTGTAGGATGCAATTCTATATTTGCTAAGAGACTTAGGATGCTTTAATATGCTCTGGGGTCCAGAGTTCAGCCACTGCCAGTCTATAAAACATTACGTAAATGATGGAAGCTTCCTAAATTCTCACCATTGAGATCTTATAAAAGGTTATTTATTTTTACTTTTAAATTTTCCACAGACTTATGGGGCTTCTGTTGAGTTAGCATGATTCCCAGGTGTTTCAAATCAATTACAGTCCTGTCAAAACAGGTCTGTTGGAATTAAATTATCCTTGTTTTCCTCCAACACATTTCCAAACCTGTGAGGAAAGACTTCCAGAAAAGTTCAAGCAGCGAGTGTCCTGGTCTCAGAAACAGGCTGATCTATTTGATGGATTTAGCCATGTTGTCCACTAAACTGAAGCTGACCTGTGTGTACACTATGTAACGACAGATGCAAAGCTCTAATCAGGGGCCACAGCTCTCCTGCCCCCAGCTCCTCCAGAAGAGGCCCTGTCTGATTCCTTTTGACCCTTGGACTACCTTGGTCCCAGTTTAAGACATATTTGATATTAAATGTACTAACTTTATTAGCATTTTAGTATTTTGTTCACTAAAATCAGTTTTAAAAATTAAAGACTCACATTTTCCACATCTTAGTACACCAGAGTCAATATTGTTAAATAGGCACCCTCTTTAGGCTGGTCTGCATAGCTTGTGTTTAAGTGCACACATTCTAACATGAAGAATTAAGCAGGTATCTTAGTCAGGGTTTCTCTTCCTGCACAAACATCATGACCAAAAAGCAAGTTCCAAAGGAAAGGGATTATTCAGCTTACATCTCCACATTGTTGTTCATCACCAAAGGAAGTCAGGACAGGAACTCACACAGGAGTTGAAGGCAGGAGTGGGTGGAGAAGCCATAGAGGAATGCTGCTTACTGGCTTACTTCCCCTGGCTTGCTCAGCGCTCTCTCTCTCTCTCACTCTGTGTGTGTGTGTGTGTGTGTGTGTGAGAGAGAGAGAGAGAGAGAGAGAGAGAGAGAGAGAGAGACAGAGAGACAGAGAGACAGAGAGACAGAGAGACAGAGAGACAGAGAGACAGAGAGAGAGAGAAATATATAATAAAACGTCTTTTAAAATAGGAAGGAGTTGACAGCTTTTTATAGCAATTTGCCTAATTTTAATTTCTAATTTACTTCAATTTGTTCTAATTGACACATTGTGTCATTGCATATTTACTACTAATTGGACAACTTCTCTTAAGAGAAAAAAGCCTTAAGGTAAGAAGCCGCCTATTCTTGGGACATTTCCACCCATGGCCAAGATCCCTCAGTTCTGCCCAGAGGAACCAGGGTGATCTCTGTTGGCTTCGTCTCCCCTCTGCTCTTAATCCCTTTACCACCCAGGATGCCAGCTGCACCGCTTTTGAATAGAAAGTTCACCTTTCATCGGACTCTCCTGAAGCTGGTGGCTTATTCAGAAAGCTTTGTGTTTGAGAGAGGGAACTTGCCATCCAAGTTCTAGCAGGCAAGCTCTATTTTCCAATATGCTCAGATCTCAGAACTGTCTTCTAGCCTCTTTCTTGTGCAGGAACGAGTTCAGACCCCGAGTGACTCTATGAAATGTAATTTATCCACTCCTAAATTATTGTCAGCATTATTTGTCATGTTGTTTTTAAATCTGTTGCTATTGTATAGCCAAGTTCTACACTAATTTTGACATTTAAAAGAAAAGAAAATATAAGATATGTATTCATAGACTACAAAAGCTTGTATAAGTTTATTAACGTAAATGCTTTAACATATAGCTTGCATAGCCCTACTTTATTATCATCTGATCCTGCCCATAATAATATTAAATTTTCTTTGTATTTGAAAACATTTGTTTTTGTGCATTTCAATACATAATAATTTGTAATATCTTCAATACTGATTTGATTTACAAAATATCCACTTGTTATAATATTGTGTAACAAGTAAGTTCCTAATTAATATTATTGTAATTGTTTTAATAGGAAAGAGAGACTTGAGAAAGAAAATGTTGAGGTCTATGAATCACCCCACAAACCACACAAACACTAGTCTCAATCGGATCAGAATGGTTTATTGGGTGAATACCCTGATGCTGTGTCAATGACTGGAAGGCATGGAACAAAATGGCTACCTCTATGCTGGGGCAGGGGGTAGACGTCAACCGAAAATGCTCTTTGAAATATAGATATTTTGCTCATACAGGAAAAAATATCACATCTGTTTGAGATTGCTTTCAGAGGCATGTAATATCACCAACAAGTACAGATCCGTCACACATAAGTTTATTTTTCCATTTAATCATCTATGTGTTATGGTCCAGATCCAACCTGGCAGTCCCTCAGTACCTTCTCTTTTCTCACCTGCCATCTGGTCTGTTATTCTCAGCTCGATGGTTGCAGCCATCTTTTCCCTTTGAAGTGTGATTCCGGCAGAAAGAAGAAACAAAAGCAGCCATGAGACTCTACAAGGGCAACACTAGTGAAAACTTCTAGTCATGGGGAACATGGAGCCTGAACGGGCCACCCTTTCTAACTAGGCAAGGCCTCCAGTGGAGGGATTGGGACATCAACCCAGTTACAAGACCTCTGACCTACAGGATGGGCTGGGACCGGAGCCTAGCATAATCGTCATTGAAAAGACCAGAAAAACTTCATCCAGCACCTGATGGAAGCAAATTCAGAGTTCCACAGCCAAACATTAGGCAGAGCTTTCAGAGTCCTGAGGAGGATGAGGAGGAAGACTTAGAGGGGCCAGAGGGATCAAGGACACCATTAGAACATAGCCTGCAGAATCAACTTGCTGGAACTCAAGTGGGCTCACAGAGACCAGGGAGTCTGTATAGGTCTAACCTAGGTTCTCTCTGTATATATGTTACGGCTGAGTAGCCTAACAATGGGAGCAGGAGCTGTCTCTGAGTCTTGTACCTGCCTTTGGGACCTTGCTGAGTTGCCTCATCCAGCTTTGATATGAGAATATGTATTTCATCTTACGTAGCTTGTGAGTCTATATTTGGTTGATGTCTGTGGAAGGACTGCTCTTTTCTGAGGGTAGGAAAAAGGGGGTAGATCTTGGCAAAATGGAAGGAGGAGCGGAAGAATAAACTACAGTCAGGATGCAATGTATGAGAGAAGAATAAATTAAAAAGAAAAAGAAAAGAAAGAAAAGGCAATGCCATGGCAGGAGGAACCAGAGGCGCTTATAAACCCCATCTAACAGTTGTCCACAGTCAACTTCTGATTTTGTTAAGCATCCTACCACCACCACCAACAAATCAAGATTGTTTTAGTAAGTAGGAAGGTCAATCAGATATTGTGTAAGCAAAAAATCCTAACTCCATACATGCTCCAGTCCTTCCTATATTTCATCAGATCCTTATTACTGCTTTGAAAGTTGTCTGAAGCCACCTGTCAATGTTGTGTATCTTATTATAGTATCTTTAGCATTGTTTATTTTAAAGATTTATTTATGTATTATTTATTATGTATACATAATATACATTAAGTACATAAGTACGCTGTAGCTGTCTTCAGACACACCAGAAGAGTGCATCAGATCTCATCACAGATGGTTGTGAGCCACCATGCGGTGGCTGGGATTTGAACTCAGGACCTCTGGAAGAGCAGTCAGTGCTCTTAACCACTGAGCCATCTCTCCAGCCCTCTTTAGCATTATTTTTAGGTCCTATAGTGCCAGTTCTGGCAAATCTTCCTTCAAGTCACAGCATTTTCTTGAAAAGGCAGTTGATGCAGTTTAAAGTATTTTCCAAGCAGATATCTTCAGGAACTAGTAGTGTTCTAACTCAACAAAACTTGCCCCAAAGTAAGGTTCAGGGGCTTGTGTGTTTTTATCAACTTTATTGATGATCATGAGCTATAAGAATAGGTTTTATTTTCCTTGTCATTTTCCATACCAAAGAAGTTAAATACAATCAGAGAGATTCATAATTAAAGTATTAGGATTCCTGTTAATGGAAATATTCTCTTGGATTTGCTACAGCTAGTTGCCCATTATACCTGATAATTAAAGTCTACACATTTTGTGGCTAGAGAGATGAAATAGGGGTTAGAAGCACTGGTTACTTTTCTAGAGGACCTAGGTTTGTTTCCTGCTACCCACATGATGGTCCACAAACCAACTATCTACCATCCCAGGGCTCTTACGCCCTCCTCTGGCTTGAGAGTACTTCAGGTGCATGGCGCACAGACTACATACAGGGTGGAGGCAAAATACCCGCCCACATAAAACAAAATGAAAAACAATTAAATACGAGCATCATACATGTTTTTGAAGTAAAACAATGCCTTAATAACACAATTGTCCCACTGATTTTTTTTCCAATTTTTAAGGTGACCAATGAAGACAATAGCTTAATAGATCATGGTATCACCATTCTGAAATCTAGCATACCGAGTACTAAGAGGTGATTTATATGCACTTATCAGTATCCACTATGGTATCAGTACATGCTATGTGTGTTCTTTTGTGATGGGGTTACCTCACTCAGGATGATATTTTCTAGTTCCATCCATTTGCCTAAGAATTTCATGTAGTCATTGTTTTTAATAGCTGAGTAGTACTCCATTGTGTAAATGTATCCATTCCTCTGTTGAAGGACATCTGGATTATTTCCAGCTTCTGGAAATAATCAGAATAAATAAGGCTGCTATGAACATAGTAGAGCATGTATCCTTGTTATATGTTGGAGCTTCTTTTGGGTATATGCCCAGGAGTGGTATAGCTGGGTCCTCGGGTAGCATTATGTCCAATTTTCTGAGGAACCACCAGACAGATTCCTAAAGTGGTTGTACCAGCTTGCAATCCCACCAACAATGGAGGAGTGTTCCTCTTTCTTCACATCCTCACCAGCATCTGCTGTTACCTGAGTTTTTGATCTTAGCCATTCTGACTGGTGTGAGGTGGAATCTCATGGTTGTTTTGATTTGCATTTCCCTGGTGACTAAGGATGTTGAACATTTCTTTAGGTGCTTCTCGGTCATTCAATATTCCTCAGTTGACAATTCTTTGTTTAGCTTGGTGCCCCATTTTTAAAAAGGATTATTTGGTTTTCTGGTGTCTAACTTGAGTTCTTTGTATATATTAAATATTAGCATTCTATCAGATGCACTCACTTACTCTCTGATAAGTGGATATTAGCCCAAAAGCTCAGAATACCCAAGGAACAATTCACAGACTATATGAAGCTCAAGAAAAAGGAAGACCACAATGTGGATGCTTCAGTCCTTCTTAAAGGGGGGAACAAAATACTCACAGGAGGAAATACGGGGACAAAAAATGGAGCAGGGACCAAAGGAAAGGTCATCCAGAGGATGCCCCACCTGGGGATCCATCCCACATGCAGCCACTAAACCCAGTCACTATTGCTGATGCCATAAAGTGCTTGCTGGCAGGAGCCTGATATAGATGTCTTCTGAGAGGCTCTTCCAGAGCCTTACTGATACAGAGGTGGATGCTCACAGCCAATGACTGGACTGAACATGGAGACCCCAATGGAGGAGTTAGAGAAAGGGCTGATGGAGCTGAAGGGGTTTGCAACCCGACAGGAAGAACATCATCAACAAACCAGACGCCCCCAGAGCTCCCAGGGACTAAACCACCAATGGAAGTGGACACATGGAGGGACCCATGGCTCCAGCCACATACATAGCAGAAGATGGCCTTGTTGTACATCAATGGAAGGAGAAGCCCTTGGTCCTGTGAAGGCTCAATGCCCCAGTATAGGGGAATGCCAGGGTATTGAGGTGGGAGTGAGTGGGTGGGAGTAGGAATCTTCATAGAAGCAGAGGGAAGGAGGAGAGGGAGCGAGAGAAGGGGGAAAGGGAATAACATCTGTAATGTAAATACATAAAGTATTCAATAAAAATAAAGAGAGGAGATGATTAATAGATCCTAGCCTAATAATCCTCTTATGAAACATCTGACTGATATCCTGATTCTGTTCTGACATCAAGAAAACTTTCTTCAAACCATGGTGATGATGCTTACACTTAGAAATGTCTTAATTCTTTTAAAGTATATCATATTTTCCTTCATTTTGGGGACTATGGGCATACATACTAATGTATTTTGATCATATTTGCCTCCTCCCAACTCCTCCCAGATCTAGTCCCAATTTTGAGTTGTCTTTGTTTTGTCTGTTGTTTTGGTTTGTTATGTTTTTGTTTTTTGTTTGTGTGAATCAAATTTTTTCTGCCCTTAAAGTCATTCCCAAGAGATTCGCTTACCTGACAGAAACCACATTCGTAAAGAAAAATGAGTGTCCCTCAACACCTCATTCTGGAATGCCAGCTGGCTTGTTCTTTTTTGTGCCAGTATTAACAGCTGCTGTGAATTCACGAATGAAACGGTCCTGTCAATGTTCAGATGACATTGTTTCACTATGGTCCTCCCCAACTCAGGAAGCAGAAGCTGATAGATTTCTGTGAGTTCAAAGTCCTAGTCTACACTATGAGCTCCAGGATAACTAGGGCTACACAGAGAAATCCTATCTTGAAATACCACCACCACCAACAAATGGGCTTAGTGTTCTGACCAGTAAATATCCTTTTGATATTATAAAGTCCCTGAAGAGAAGGATAAATGCATTCATTACAATTGAATTTAGGGTAGTTGGGGAGATAACTCAGTGGTTAGTAGTGCTTGTTGCTATTACAGAGGATCAGAGTTTGGTTCCGAGAATCTTTATCAGGCGTCTCACCAATACTTTTAACTCTAGCTGCAGAGAATGTGACACCTCTGGCCTCTGCAGGCACATACACACATATACAATAATAATAATAATAATAATAATAATAATAATAATAATAATAATAATAAATGCACTTTAAAGTATTGTATTTTATGAGCTGAATATGTGGCTCAATGATGTCCTCGTCTTGCAAATGCAAGGCTGTGAGTTCAACAACCAGAGTTCCCATGTGAAAAATCTGAGTACAGCTATAATTTCAAGGCTGTGAAGGCAAAGTGCCTGAAACACCTACTTAGCCCATAATGTCAACTCGCATATTACTATTTTATTAGGAGTCAGGGACATTCATCCATTTTGGTGATTGCTTCCACACTGAGGCAGTAGTGAGTAGCTGAGACAGAGGCCACAAGTTCTTGGTTTAAAATAATTCCCTTACACACACACACACACACACACACACACACACACACACACACACACACACACACACACGGGGAGGGGGTGGGGAGAAGAGGAGGAGGAGGAAGAGGAAGAGGAGGAAGAGAAAAGGATGCCTTCTTAGAGTACAACAGTACTTGTCCTACCTACAAGATGCTCAAGGATAAAGATGAAGCAGAGGTTGAAGGAAAGGCCCACCAAGGACTGGTCCAACTTGAGACCCATCCCATGGGAGAGAGCCAACCCCTGACACTATTAGTGATGCTTTGCTGTGCTTGCAGACAGGAACTTAGCATCACTGTCTCCTGAGAGGCTTCATCTAGCAGCTGGTAGAAACAACCAAATACCCGGCAGAGCTCAGGGAGCCTTGTAGAAATTTGGGGAAGGATTAGGGGAGCGGGAAGAGTCAAGAACACCACCAGAAGATCTACAGAATCAATTAACCTGGGCTCATACCACTCTTGGGAATATACTCCAAAGATGCCCCACCATGCCACAGGGGCACATGTTCCACTATGTTCATAGCAGCCTTATTCGTGATAGCCAGATTCTCGAAACAGCCCAGATGTTCCACAACAGAAGAATAGATACACAAAATGTGGTTTATTTGCACAATGGACTACTAATTAAGTTATTAAAAATGAGGACATCCTAAGTTTTGCAGGAAAATGGATAGAACTAGAAAATGTCATCCTGAGTGAGGTAACTCAGACCCCAAAGGACATGAATGATATGTTCTCACTAATAAGTGGATATTAGCAAAAAAAAAAAAAAAAAAAAAAGTACAGAATACCCAAGATACAGCCCACAGAACTCCAAAGGTCAACAAGCTGAAGGGCTCAAGTAGGACACCTCAGTTCCACTTGGGGGGGAGACTAAAGCAACTAGAGGGGGGGGAGGGAGAGAGAGACAGGGGAGGAAAAGGGGGTGGGGGAAGAGGGTAACAGGACCTGGTATTGGGTGAGGGAAAAGGACTGAAGCCCTGGGGGCCAGCAGAAAGAATGGAATCAGGCAACCTCAGGAGGAAGGGGTTGAGAAGACCCTCTAGAATGTACCAGAGACCTGGGAAGTGAAAGACTCTCAGGACTCAAAGGGTGGGGACCTACAGTGCGGAGAGGGAACTTATTGAATCCACCTCCAGCACAGAGACCCCATCAAGTGAGGGATGGGGTTGCTATCCCACAGTCAAAGCTCTGACCCATAATTCTTCCTGTCTGAAAGAAATGCAGAGATGGAAATGGAGAAGAGCCTGAGGAAAAGAAGGTCCAGCCACAGGTCCAAAGTGGGATCCAGCTCAAGAGGAGGCCCCAAGACCTGATACCATTACTGAGGCTATAGGGCGTTCACAAAAAGGGACCTATCATGACTGCTCTTCAAAAGACCCAATAAGTCAGCTGAGAGAGTCAGATGCAGATATTTGCACCCAACCAACGAACAGAAGCTGCTGACCCCTCTGGTTGAATTAGGGAAAAACTGGAGGAAGCTTAGGGGCAAGACAACCCTGTAGGAGGACCAGCAGTCTCAATTAAACTGGACCCCTGAGATCTCTCAGACACTGGATCACTAACCAGGCAGCATACACCAGCTGAGACAAGGCCTACAACACATATACAACGGGGGACTCCCAGGTATGGGTTCAGTCAGAGAAGATGCACCTAATCTTCAAGAGTCTGGAGGCCCAAGGAAGTTTAGAGGTCTGGCGGGGTGGGTGGGGTGGTGGGGAGATCCTTGTGGAGATGGGGGCGGGGGTGTGGGAACCTCGAGCTGGACTGGGAAGGGAATAAAATCTGAAGTGTAAAAATGAATGAATGAATGAATGAATGAATGAATGAATGAATGAATGAATGAAAATTAACCTGGGTCCATGGGGGTTCATAGAGGCTGAACTACCAACTAAAGTGCATGCTGGGTCTGGACCTAGGTCCCCTACACATTTGTAAGAGATGTACAGCTTGGTCCCCATGTGAGTCCCCTAATAACTGGAGTGGGGACTGTCTTTGAGTCTGTTGCCTGCCATTGGACCAGGAAGTCCAGTTAAGCCTCAGTGGGGGAGGGTGCATTTAGTCCTGTTGCAACTGGCTGTCCCAGGGTGGGGTGGTACCCAAGGGGGGACTTCCCCTTCTTTTAGGAGAAGGGGAAAATGTAACAGGAAGAGAGATTTGTAAGGGTGAGATTAGAGGAGAGGAGGGAGGGGGCTGTGGTTGGGATGTAAAGTGATTAATAAATTAATAAAAATATTTTCATAAAATTTAAAAATTGCTAGTATTTATCTCACATGAGTATTTAGGGAGTATTTGCTCTGTAAATATTTTCTAACATATAACATTGGAAAGAAAAGCATCTTTTCAGAACCTCTTTATATGGTTAGCCTAACAGTTACTCATAAGATTGAGTGTCCAACAGCAAACAGGAGTGAAAGTTTGGAATAAGGATGGTTTCTATACTTTGATGTAGCTGGTGGCTAGGATTTTGCACTGTGAAATTATACTTATTTGTGTGATCTTCAGAACATATATTTTGTGTTGCACTAAAAGCTTCACTTAAAAAAATACAAACACAAAATGCTTGAATAGATTAAATATTTCCTCAGACATTTTTGTCTTTAAGTATTCTGATAGTCTAAGACAGAACTGACTATACAAATGTTCAGATGGTCCATTCATGAGCAGGACATATGCACCAATTCCACACCTTGGTGGGAAAAGGTTATCTGTAGCTTTGATCAGATAATGGCCCACTCTAGCTTGTTAATGACACCTTTTAGCTGTCCTGGGAAGACTGTGAAGATCAGAGCAAACAAGGACCTTCTTCGACCTTCTTCGCCACCTCTCCACTGTTCCTGTTTTTGTCGCGCCTTGGCTGATCTCATTGTGGATGGGGACTTGCTTTAACATTGCTTTATATATGCAATGTCTTAATTCTAATCTTTTGGCATTTTCTTAGTATTGGCTAGCCCATCCAGCTCCCACTAGAAGTTAATCTGAAGAAGAAATTATTTGACTACAAGCTGGATCCCAAGACAGATGCATAAGCTTCTGGTGTCCTGGCTAGTGGAGGGTTTCAGGATGAGAAAAACTAGATACAACAGAAAGAGAAAGCAAGCCAGGCCTGAGTGCTCAGCGAATGGGAATGCCGGACTTAGCAGGTCACTCACTTAGTTAAGTCTTTATAAAGACAAGAAGAACATATTCACAATCCAAGCAGAGCGTCTTAACAAGCTGCACCAAGTCTTGGAAAACGAAGAACTCCAAACCAGTGACTGGATGGGTTTTCAGAGTCATTAAAGATGTGACCACAGAAAACTGAAGGTGGGCCCTGATTCCAATTGTAACAATCTGTATTGTAGTAAACGCAAAGTAACTCCCTGGAGAGTCTGGTCTAAAGATAGAAGACGAACATAATTGGAGTCACCTGGACGATGAGGGGAACATGAGGAGATGAGGGCTATAAGAAAGTGTCTCTTAATAGGAAAAAGTATCATCCTCTCCCCCCCCCCAGCACTAGGCAAGTGCTCTACCACTGAGCTAAATCCCCAACCCCAAGTATCATCCTCTTAATAGAAAAAAATGTAGATCTATGCAAAGTTTGCCAAAGCTCCCCCTTGTCCCACATCATTCCCTGACTACTTGATGTGCGCGCTGAGGAGTCAGGAGTCGCGTGTATCCTAAAGGCTCGCTCACCATAGTGAGCCCAGAACCCAGAGCCCAGCACTCCACAGTGAGTGATTTCCCAGAACCTGGAACCTGCGCATTTTCATTCTATTTAGTTTTATTGTTTGGTGGGTTTGTTTGTTTTTTCCTCAAGCACTGCCCATAAACAATTAGTGATTCATCCAGTGCTTGTTAAATTTAAATCCAAGTGTCTGCTACTTAGCACCAACAAGTGAAACTATTCGTTGATCTGAATGTCAAAGACGTCAGCTGACTTGGTCACATATATCTGCTCCTGCACTGTGGCTCTCTGCTGCCCCCTCTTGGTTGTAGACAGGATTCCTTTAGACACTGGGATGTGCTTTTAAGGAGGTCTAAGCTTTTAATAACATAATCACCAAGAATTTTAGTACTCCTAAATGTCAAATGGAGATAAATAAAACTGGCTCATTGTAAAAGCAGTGTGTATATGTTTTACTACTATGCCTTTTAAGAAATCAACTCCATTTCAGTTCAGTATTTTCTAGATTAACCTTGGTTTTTCTAAATAAAAATGTTTGTCTGAACTCTCCCAATTGTTCAATTACTCACAGAATTATTATTATTATTATTATTATTATTATTATTATTATTATTATCATCATCATTATTATTATTACTAAACAGTTCTAAAATACTATAAAACAGAAAGGATTTCTTTTTCAGAGGGCATCTACCAAGATAACGTGTTGTGCTTCCTGGATCTATGATCAAGAAAGGCCTGAATGCACCCAATGAGCCAGATGCCATCTACGTATGCATAGTCACCTTTTTAGCAAAGCATGAACCTTCTAGAAACCTACATTTGTGGTAAGTAAATGCCTGTGTGTGAAGGCCTACTCATCTTGCCACAGAGGCAACTCTAAAAGATCCTTGTTGCACCACAGCACAGCAGACAGACGGGTGAGCCTGAAGCTGTACCTGGACCAGTTCTGCTTGTGCTGTCTGTATCCTTCCTCTCCCTGCCTCAGGTATTGATCCAAAGGTTCTCTTTTTGCCAGTATCTTCACAGTCTCTTGGGAGCCCAACATGTGGCAGCTATGAATGTATAAAACCACACAACACTGCTCACAATGTCACAGGGACAGAGGTAGGAAACAGTTCCTAAAAGTATTTTACTAGAGCTGAAGAGATGGGTAAGAAGTTAGGAATGCTTCCTGCTCTGCCAGAAAACCTGTGTTTGGATTTCAAGCACCCACAGCACGTGGCTCATAACCTCCTGTAACTACAGTTCCAGAGGGACCCAACCCTTTCTTCTGGCCGCAGTCATTCACACATGCCTGGTATACATTCACAGAAAATATAAACATATACATAAAAATTTTCATCATTTATTTAGCTGTTCCATTTATCACCTACATTTTTTCTTTTTTAAAAATTTTTTTATTATATATTTCTTTACTTACATTTCAAAGGTTATTCCCCTTCCCAGTTTCCTGTCCATACGCCCCAATTCCCTCCCCTCCCTTTCCCCCATATGGGTATCCCCCTTTACATTCCCCTTACTGCTCCCCCACATTCTCCTGCATTGGGGTCCAACCTTGGCAAGACCAAGGGCTTTCCCTTCCACTGATGCCCCAACAAGGCTATTCCCTGCTACATATGCAGTTGGAGCCGTGGGTCAGTCCATGTATAGTCTTTTGGTAGTATCACCTACATTTTACGTGGGTTTATGAATGCCTATCCAGAGACTCAACAACAAAAGTTGTTTGGGACAGAAAACTTGAAAAGAGACAATATTTGGTGGTGAGCAAATAATACCAATAGTCACCATTAATGGTGACAATCCTGTAAAAGGACTTTAAAAAGCAAGTTGTGTACTGAAGTGGAAACATAAGGGTTCTTTTGAAAATCAGTTGTGTTGGATGGTGTTTTGCTGGGGTAAACACATAAAGGAACGTTTTGCTGAAGCAGACACAGGAAGTAGCATTTCGCTAAAGTGGACACAGGTATGTTTTGCTAAGGCAGACTCATGAAGAAACCTTCTGCTGAAGCAGACACAGGTAATAGGATGTTTTTCTAAAGCAAGTATGTGAAAGGACGTTTGATGACGTTTGATTCTTTGCTAACAACACGCATGTATTGGTCTGCCTTTCATGCGTTGTTGAGGTCCATTTGTTGTGACTCCATAGAGAAAAACGAACCAAAAAACTTCTTGAAAGGCTCTGAGGGTTCTTGCTGCTTCCTTGGACTCAGGCGGATGGGCAAAGAGATGTTAGCTGATACTGACTCTGGTGGAGTTTTGCTAAGACAGACTGGAGTGTGGAGGTAAGACTCATGCTGAGGCAAGATCCATGGAGGACAAATGATGTTTGGAAAGAATATAAACAGGTCTCGATGGAATGTGAGAGGGGCTTGCTGGTAGAGCTAGCTTTGCAACACCTCTTGTTCTCACATCTTCACTGAGAGAGAGAGGCACGGCAGAGAACTTCTCCTGACATCCCTGCTAGTCCTAATTCCTCCTGCTGACTCATGTCCATTTGGCTGAGGCCTGGCTGTCCTTGCTAGGTTGTACCACTGCTGCTGCTATGCTGACTCTACTGAACTGGGCTACTGGATATCTGTGAAGCGCTTGTGAGTGGATTGAGCTGCTGCTGCTGCTAACCTGTGAACCCAACTGTTGAATTCCTGACAACACAGACGGGATTTACTTCAAAGACCCATTCCTAAACAGGTCCACTTCCCCCATATCATAATAACCTTCCTTTCCCACTACCCCTGCTGGGTGGTGGGCTAGAAGGGAAATTGAGGTGTTGAAAGAACCATCATTAAGAATAGGCTTTGAAAAATTAAAACTTAAAGTATACAAATGAACCAAATGTCATAGACTATAAACCAGTGGTTCTCAACCTGGCTAATGCTGAAACCCTTTAATACAGTGCAGTGACCCTCAACCACAAAATTATTTTCACTGCTACTTCATCACTGTACTTTTGTTGCTGTTATGAATCATAATATAAATACCTGTAGTGTAATTTTCCCTGTGAGGTGAAAATATCCCTTTGAAAGGTCACCAAGGGTCAGAACTCACAACTCATATGTTGAGAACCACTGAGCTAAACCTAGCCTACTACAGTGCTTATGGTTGATTCCTGGTAAAACAGCAGCTTCAATGTCCACTCCTCAGGCACTAGTCAGCTGCTACCGGTTTCTACCTCCATGACTCAGCTCACAAACCCGAACGTCTTCCGAGCCCACTGTCTTCTCACGGAGACTTGGAAACACACCAACTGCTCTCTCGTGTTGCTCGTTTGCTGTGTGCCTCCCATACATTCCAGTTCTGTCCTCTCTCCTTTCTGCCCCCAGCTTATTAATCCTTGCGATTGAGTGACTGCACTGTATGTCTGGACAGACAAGCCACTCAACTACAAAATCCCCTTTGGCTCGGGGTGTGAGGCCCTTGACTCCCGGGAAAGCCTAGAGATCCAGGGAGGCGCTGCTTTATTTGCAGTGGTCTAAGCGGCACCTGTGCCCCTGAGCTCAGCGTGCGCTCGGCAGCTAAATGTGGATGCCGAAAGCCTGCCAGCTGTAGTTTCAGATCCCTTGAAAGCTGACGTCAATCTCACTAAATCCAAACTAATCATATTTTTTCTCATGCCTTAGTATTCCACCAAATTTACTGGGTTTTTTTGTCACTGATCCATTCTTTATTAACTTAAACAACTGTCTTCTATCAAGAGTGGCTACACCTTAATAGGTATAGAAGAGAGTGAAGACTCCCAGCTCAAAGGACCAGTAAATATCTTCAACAAAATCATAGAAGAAAACTTCCCTAACCTAAAAAAAGAGATACCCATAAGCATACAAGAAGCCTACAGAACTCCAAATAGATTGGACCAGAAAAGAAACACCTCCCGTCACATAATAGTCAAAACACTATTCGCTCAAAATAAAGAAAGAATATTAAAAGCAGTAAGAGAAAAAGGTCAAGTAACATATAAAGGCAGACCTATCAGAATCACACCTGACTTCTCGCCAGAAACTATGAAGGCCAGAAGATCCTGGACTGATGTCATACAGACCCTAAGAGAACACAAATGCCAGCCCAGGCTACTGTATCCTGCAAAACTCTCAATTAACATAGATGGAGAAACCAAGATATTCCATGACAAAACCAAATTTACACAATATCTTTCTACAAATCCAGCACTACAAAGGATAATAAATGGTAAAGCCCAACATAAGGAGGCAAGCTATACCCAAGAAGAGGCAAGAATCTAATCGTCTTGGCAACAAAACAAAGAGAAGAAAAGCACACAAACACAACCTCACATCCAAATATGAATATAACAGGAAGCAATAATCACTATTCCTTAATATCTCTCAACATCAATGGCCTCAACTCCCCAATAAAAAGACATAGATTAACAAACTGGATACGCAACGAGGACCCTGCATTCTGCTGCCTACAGGAAACACACCTCAGAGACAAAGACAGACACTACCTAAGAGTGAAAGGCTGGGAAACAACTTTCCAAGCAAATGGTCAGAAGAAGCAAGCTGGAGTAGCCATTCTAATATCAAATAAAATCAATTTCCAACTAAAAGTCATCAAAAAAGATAAGGAAGGACACTTTATATTCATCAAAGGAAAAATCCACCAAGATGAACTCTCAATCCTAAATATCTATGCCCCAAATACAAGGGCACCTACATATGTAAAAGAAACCTTACTAAAGCTCAAAACACACATTGCACCTCACACAATAATAGTAGGAGACTTCAACACCCCACTCTCATCAATGGACAGATCATGGAAACAGAAATTAAACAGAGACGTAGACAGACTAAGAGAAGTCATGACCCAAATGGACTTAACGGATATTTATAGAACGTTCTACCCTAAAAGCAAAAGGATATACCTTCTTCTCAGCTCCTCATGGTACTTTCTCCAAAATTGACCATATAATTGGTCAAAAACAGGCCTCAACAGATACAGAAAGATAGAAATAATCCCATGCGTGTATATCGGGACCACCACGGCTAAAGCTGGTCTTCAATAACAATAAGGGGAAGAATGCCCACATATACGTGGAAACTGAACAATGCTCTACTCAATGATAACCTGGTCAAGGAAGAAATAAAGAAAGAAATTAAAAACTTTTTAGAATTTAATGAAAATGAAGGTACAACATACCCAAACTTATGGGACACAATGAAAGCTGTGCTAAGAGGAAAACTCATAGCGCTGAGTGCCTGCAGAAAGAAATAGGAAAGAGCACATGTCAGCAGCTTGACAGCACACCTAAAAGCTCTAGAACAAAAAGAAGCAAATACACCCAGGAAGAGTAGAAGGCAGGAAATAATCAAACTCAGAGCTGAAATCAACCAAGTAGAAACAAAAAGGACCATAGAAAGAATCAACAGAACCAAAAGTTGGTTCTTTGAGAAAATCAACAAGATAGATAAACCCCTAGCCAGACTAACGAGAGGACACAGAGAGTGTGTCCAAATTAACAAAATCAGAAATGAAAAGGAGACATAACTACAGATTCAGAGGAAATTCAAAAAAAATCATCAGATCTTACTATAAAAGCCTATATTCAACAAAACTTGAAAATCTGCAGGAAATGGACAATTTCCTAGACAGATACCAGGTACCGAAGTTAAATCAGGAACAGATAAACCAGTTAACCAACCCCATAACTCCTAAGGAAATAGAAGCAGTCATTAAAGGTCTCCCAACCAAAAAGAGCCCAAATCCAGGCAGGTTTAGTGCAGAATTCTATCAGACCTTCATAGAAGACCTCATACCAATATTATCCAAACTATTCCACAAAATTGAAACAGATGGAGCACTACCGAATTCCTTCTATGAAGCCACAATTACTCTTATACCTAAACCACACAAAGACCCAACAAAGAAAGAGAACTTCAGACCAATTTCCCTTATGAACATTGACGCAAAAATACTCAACAAAATTCTGGGCAAACCGAATCAAGAGCACATCAAAACAATCATCCACCATGATCAAGTAGGCTTCATCCCAGGCATGCAGGGATGGTTTAATATACGGAAAACCATCAACGTGATCCATTATATAAACAAACTGAAAGAACAAAACCACATGATCATTTCATTAGATGCTGAGAAAGCATTTGACAAAATTCAACACCCTTCATGATAAAAGTCCTGGAAAGAATAGGAATACAAGGCCCATACCTAAACATAATAAAAGCCATATACAGCAAACAAGTAGCCAATGTCAAGCTAAATGGAGAGAAACATAAAAGAATCCCACTAAAATCAGGGACTAGACAAAGGTGCCCCTCTCTCCCTACTTATTCAATATAGTTCTTGAAGTTCTAGCCAGAGCAATCAGACAACAAAAAGGAGATCAAGGGATACAGATCGAAAAGAAGAAGTCAAAATATCACTATTTGCAGATGATATGATAGTATATTTAAGTGATACCAAAAGTTCCACCAGAGAACTACTAAAGCTGATAAACAACTTCAGCAAAGTGGCTGGGTATAAAATTAACTCAAATAAATCAGTAGCCTTCCTCTACACAAAAGAGAAACAAGCCGAGAAAGAAATTAGGAAAACGACACCCTTCATAATAGAACCAAATAATATAAAATACCTCGGTGTGACTTTAACCAAGCAAGTAAAAGATCTGTACAATAAGAACTTCAAGACACTGAAGAAAGAAATTGAAGAAGACCTCAGAAGGTGGAAAGATCTCCCATGCTCATGGATTGGCAGGATTAATATAGTAAAAATGGCCATTTTACCAAAAGCGATCTACAGATTCAATGCAATCCCCATCAAAATACCAATCCAATTCTTCAAAGAGTTAGACAGAACAATTTGCAAATTCATCTGGAACAACAAAAACCCAGGATAGCTAAAACTATCCTCAACAATAAAAAGGACTTCAGGGGAATCACTATCCCTGAACTCAAGCAGTATTACAGAGCAATAGTGATAAAACTGCATGGTATTGGTACAGAGACAGACAGATAGACCAATGGAACAGAATTGAAGACCCAGAAATGAACCCACACACCATGGTCACTCTGATTTTTGGACAAAGGAGCCAAATCCATCCAATGGAAAAAAAGATAGCATTTTCAGCAAATGGTGCTGGTTCAACTGGAGGTCAACATGTAGAAGAATGCAGATCGATCCATGCTTATCACCCTGTACAAAGCTTAAGTCCAAGTGGATCAAGGACCTCCACATCAAACCAGACACACTCAAACTAATAGAAGAAAACTAGGAAGCATCTGGAACACATGGGCACTGGAAAAAATTTCCTGAACAAAAACACCAATGGCATGCTCTAAGATCAAGAATCACAAATGGGATCTCATAAAACTGCAAAGCTTCTGTAAGGCAAAGGACACTGTGGTTAGGACAAAACGGCAACCAACAGATTGGGAAAAGATCTTTACCAATCCTACAACAGATAGAGGCCTTATATCCAAAATATACAAAGAACTCAAGAAGTTAGACTGCAGGGAGACAAATAACCCTATTAAAAAATGGGGTTCAGAGCTAAACAAAGAATTCACAGCTGAGGAATGCCGAATGGCTGAGAAACACCTAAAGAAATGTTCAACATCTTTAGTCATCAGGGAAATGCAAATCAAAACAACCCTGAGATTTCACCTCACACCAGTGAGAATGGCTAAGATCAAAAACTCAGGTGACAGCAAATGCTGGCGAGGATGTGGAGAAAGAGGAACACTCCTCCATTGTTGGTGGGATTGCAGACTGGTACAACCATTCTGGAAATCAGTCTGGAGGTTCCTCAGAAAATTGGACATTAAACTGCCTGAGGATCCAGCTATCCCTCTCTTGGGCATATACCCAAAAGATGCCCCAACATATAAAAAAGACACGTGCTCCACTATGTTTATCGCAGCCTTATTTATAATAGCCAGAAGCTGGAAAGAACCCAGATGCCCTTCAACAGAGGAATGGATACAGAAAATGTGGTATATCTACACAATGGAATATTACTCAGCTATCAAAAAACAACGAAGTTTATGAAATTTGTAGGCAAATGGTTGGAACTGGAAAATATCATCCTGAGTGAGGTAACCCAATCACAGAAAGACATACATGGTATGCACTCATTGATAAGTGGCTATTAGCCCAAATGCCTGAATTACCCTAGATGTCTAGAACAAATGAAACTCAAGACGGAGGATCAAAATGTGAATGCTTCACTCCTTCTTTAAAAGGGGAACAAGAATACCCTTGGCAGGGAAGAGAGAGGCAAAGATTAAAACAGAGATTGAAGGAACATCCATTCAGAGCCTGCCCCACATGTGGCCCATATATATACAGCCACCCAATTAGACAAGATGGATGAAGCAAAGAAGTGCAGAAGTGTAGATCGCTCGTGAGAGACACAGCCAGAATACAGCAAATACAGAGGCGAATGCCAGCAGCAAACCTCTGAACTGAGAATAGGACCCCCGTTGAAGGAATCAGAGAAAGAACTGGAAGAGCTTGAAGGGGCTCGAGACCCTATATGTACAACAATGCCAAGCCACCAGAGCTTCCAGGGACTAAGCCACTACCTAAAGACTATACATGGACTGACCCTGGACTCTGACCTCATAAGTAGCAATGAATATCCTAGTAAGAGCACCAGTGGAAGGGGAAGCCCTGGGTCCTGCTAATACTGAACCCCCAGTGAACTAGACTGTTGCAGGGGGGTGGGCAATGGGGGAGGAGGAACACCCATAAGGAAGGGGGGGGGAGGGGGGATGTTTGCCGAAGCAGGAAAGGGAATAATATCAAAATGTATATAAGAAATATTCAAGTTAATAAAAAAAAAAAAAAAAAGTGGCTACACCTGCTGGAGGGGAATCATTGCAAATCTGGGACCAGCTTTAGATCCATGGTGAAGTCTGTTCTAATATTTTAATCTAAGTCCAATAACAAAAATAAATATAATTTTTCTGTTCTATTTAAAATGAGATCTAGCTCTCTTTTCTTCCCTGTTTTTATTGTTGTTGTTGTTGTTATTATTATTATTATTATTATTATTATATCATCATTATTATTTCGGTAGTGCTGGGATCAAACCTAGATCCTCAGACAAGCAGGCAAGAACTCTACCATTGAGCTACAACCTAATCCTTCTAATTTTAGTTTAAGAAATACTTTTATTCTGTAAACTATCATTTAGACCTTTCATAGTTTTTTAAATAGGTTAATTCATTTTCCCTATTGTCTTATTCTATTCTCAGTAGAAATACAGAGGACCTAGATACCATACTTGGGGAAATCATATATTTCAAGAGTGTTCCCAAATCATGACTCATGGAATGTGACATATGTTTGTTTTATTTCAGGGAACAGAAAGTGTTGAACTTATATAAATCTGGGGAACATTGGATTAAACAATGTTAACTAAGCTTATTCCTGTTAGAATTTCTGAAAGCCTTTATAAAGTACTCTGTAGAAATCCATAGATTTCTAATAGGAAATTACCAATCCTATCTGAAAAAGATCAACTTGGGACTGTTCTCATTTTTTATTAGTTTTCTAATTCTCATCTTATTTTTGAAATTAAGCATCTTTTTAAATACCATACAAAGTACATATTTAATATAGCCCCATATAACATTTAATACAAATGTAAATTGAACAATGTTTAAATCAATGTAAATGTATCTATTTAAATATTTATTATTTATGGTAAAAACACTAAAAATACTTTCTTTAAAAAACATACACACACACACACACACACACACACACACACACACACATATATATATATATATATATATATGTATGTATGTATAAAACCAACCAGCTGGGGAGATGCTCACTATACACAAAAGAGAATTTAAGTTCAGATCGCTGTAACCATGGAAAAGCCAGAGTGTCGCAGAGATAGAAGAATCCATGAAGCTCACTGGAATGTCAGCCCAATCAAATTAGTGAGTTCTAAGTTTAGGAGAGACCTTGTCCCAAAGAATAAGGTGAAGAGAAATTGAGCAACACCACTATAGCCTCCGGATGCACAGGCACATGCATACATTCACATTTATACATAACACACACACACACACACACACACACACACACACACACACACACACACACACACACAAACACAGTCCCTTTTGGTTATGTGAACTCACTCTGCTGTGCAGCAGCTTATCAGAAATTAATTTCCTACCTGAACTATAAGTCAGTGGCCATGTTTTCCCAGTCCTCCTGCATGCTTCTTCTCCCAGTCGCTGGAGGCAACTGACTATCCCATGTTCAACCTCAACTTTCTCATATTCCATGTATCAGTGAGATCAGGAGGCATTTCTTTCTCTATTTGGATTATTGCACTGAACTGTCATCTCTCTCTCTCTCTCTCTCTCTCTCTCTCTCTCTCTCTCTCTCTGTGTGTGTGTGTGTGTGTGTGTGTGTGAGAGAGAGAGAAGAGAGAGAGAGAGAGAGAGAGAGAGAGAATGACAAGTTTGATTCATTCCAGCATTCGGGGCTGTTCTTCGATGTGTCAAGAATCTCCTGTTAACAAAGATAAATAATAAATACTATTTCATTTCCTGAAATAGTTCCTCATGGAATATACCACTCACAAATTAAATCAAATCATACCTCATACCTATCCAAATTTCAAGAATTGATGAAACTGATGGTTAGTTAAGATGTGAAGTGGGCTCAAGTAGGCTCTGGTTTCCAAAGAAGATACTACTTTTAAAATTTGGTATTGGTGATCCAATCCAGATTCTCACTGATAGTCATTTCTCTCTCTTGGTGACAGAGATATAGACCAGATTAGACCAGATTAAAAGTAGTAAAGGCAAGTTTATTAGGAGGCAGCTCTCGGGTTGGTTCACTGCTCTCACAAGTGGTTCAGTGAGGCCATGAATCTAGGCTAAAGCAAGGCAGTTTAGGCAAGGAGTGATGACTGCCAGCTAGGAGCCAGGATTATGTCCAAACATGGTCAAAACTGAGCCTGTGGCAATCACGAAGGGTTACCTGAAAAGCAGAGACAAGGACTGATGACATGTTAGACTAGAGTTTCCTCCAAGAGAAGAGGGGAGTTTTCTCAGGGGGTGGGGGGCAGGAGGGCAGATGGGCTTTCCCAGCTTCTCTAGGGTTAAGATCAGGGGTTCCAGCATAAGACTCATGAAAGCAAGGTAGCACTCTTCCATGCAACCACATTCCTAGCCTCCAATTCAAATCCTTTAAGAAATATATATATATATATATATATATATATATATGTTAGTTATATATACAACATATAATCTAAATATATTGCATTCATTTATATAATTTACTTTTGTGTTTGCAAAGATATCTTCCCATGCTACCAGGCCAGATCAGAAGCTAGATACCTGCCCACACCTACAGCCTGCATGTCTCCCAGAAGGTCCACAGAAATCAAAGACACAAGAGAGAACCTCACCCAAATACCCACACAAGCCGGGACAACCATGGGGTCCAGGTGACATGGGACCCACATCCCGACCCCCACCCTATACCCCACAAGCTCCACCCTTCTTCTGGTCCACTTCCTACCAAGTCCAGATTGGCAGCCAGATACCCACCAACATGCCACAGCCTGTCTGCCTCCTAGGAACCCCAAATAACAAGAGACAGAGCCTGCCTGCCTCCCAGGAGGTCCGCAGTAACCAGGGAGAGAGGAAGCCTCCTCTCCTCTGACCAGAGACACAAGAGAGCCACCCTAACCAGAGATAGCACTGCCAGCCTCCAAAGGTCACACCGAGGCCAGTTAACACCAGAGATAGCCAGATGTCCAAAGGCAAGTGTGGAATCATAATGAACAGAAATCAATGCAATCTCACAGGATGAGAACCAAGTTCTTCTATATCAAGCCCTGGATACCCCAACACACATGAAAAGCAAGATAATGACTTAAAATCCCATCTTATGATGATGACAGAGGCCTTTAAGGATATAAAGAACTCCCTTACAGAAATACAGGAAAACACAGGTAAACAGATAGAAGCCCTCAAAGAGGAAACAAATAAAACCATTAAAGAAATATAGTAAAATACAGTCAAGCAGGTAAAGTAATTGAAGAAAATGGTCCAAGAAATAAAAATGGAAATAGAAACAATAAAGACAACACAAATGAGACAATCCTGAAGATGGACAACTTAGGAAAGAGATCAGGAGCTACAGATGCAAGCATCACCAACAGAATAGAAGAGAGAATCTCAGGCATAAAATATACCATAGAAAATATTGACACATCAGAAAGAAAATACAAAGTGTAAAAAGCTCCTATCCCAAAATATCCAGGAAATTCAAGACACAATGAAAATATCAAACCTAAGAATAATAGGAATAGAAGAGAGTGAAGAATCCCAGCTCAAAGGGTCAGAAAATATCTTCAACAAAATCATAGAAGAAAACTTTTCTAATCCAAAGAAAGGGATGGCCATAAATGTACAAGAAGCCTATAGAACCCCAACACACATGGAAAGAGCAATTCTCAACTACATATAGAAAAATAAAAAAAACCAGGATTTCCAAAACAATTCTCAACAATAAAAGGACTTCTTGGGGAATCATCATCCCTAACCTCAAGCTCTACAGTAAAACAATAGTGACAAAGACTGCATGTTATAGACGCAAACTGGTTGATCAATAGAATAGAATCAAAGACCCAGAAATAAACCCACATACCTATGGACACTTGATTTTTGACACAGAAGCCAAAACACACAGTGGAAAAATAAAGCTCTTCAATAAATGGTGCTGGTTTAACTAGTAGTCTGTATGTAGAAGAATGAAAATAGATCCACATTTATCATTCGGCATAAAGCTCAAGTCCAAGTGGATCACAACATAAAACCAGAAAATCCTTACCAATCATAAATCTGATAGAGGACTAATGTCCAATATATCCAAAGAACTCAAGAAGTTAGACTTCAGAGAATCAAATACCCATATTAAAAAAATGGGGAACAGAGTTAAACAAAAAATTCGCAACTGAGGACTATGAATGGCCATGAAGCACCTAAAGAAATGTTCAACATCCTTAGTCATCAGGAAAATACAAATCAAAACAACTCTGAGAATCCACTTTACACCAGTCAGAATGGCTAAGATCAAAAACTCAAGTGACAGCAGATGCTGGCAAGGATGTGGAGAAAGAGGAATATTCCTCCATTGTTGGTGGGATTGCAAGTTGGTACAATCACTCTGGAATCAGTCAGGAGGTTGGTTCCTCAGAAAATTGGACATAGTACTACCTGGGGACCCAGCTATACCACTCCTGGACATACACCCAAAAGATGCTCCAACATATAACAAGGATACATGCACCACTATGTTCATATCAGCCTTATTTAAAATAGCCAGAAACTGGAAAGAATCTAGATGCCTTTCATCAGAGGAATGGAGACAGAAAATGTAAGTATATTTACACAATGATTACTACTCAGCTATTAAAACAATGACTTCATGAAATTCTTGGGCAAATGGATGGAACTAGAAAATATCATCCTGAGGAGGAACCCAATCACAGAAAAAATACATAGTGTGCACCCCTGATAAGTGGATATTAGCCCCAAAACTCGAATATCCAAAATACAATTTACAGATGACATGAAGCTCAAGAAGAAGAAAGACAAATGTGTGGGTGCTTCAGTTCTTCTTAGAAGGGGTAACAAAATACTCACAGGAGGAAATACATAGTCATAGCTTGGGCAGAAACTGAAGAAAGGCTATCCAAAGACTGCCACCTAGGAATTCATCAAGTCACGCAAACCCAGACACTATTGCGATGCCAAAAAGTACATGCTGACAGGCGCGATATAGCTGTCTCCTGAGAGGCTCTGCCAGAAACCACAGCAAATACAGAGGTAAATGCTTGCAGCCAACCACTGAACTGAGAACGGGGTCCTCAGTGGAGGAGTTAGAGAAAGGACTGAAGTAGTTGAAGCGGTTTGCAACCCCAAAGGGAGAACAACAATATCAACCAACCAGACACCCCTGAGTTCCCAGGGACTAAACTACCAACCAAAGAGTACATATGAAGTGACCCATGGCTCCAGCTGCATATGTAGCAGAGAACAGCGTTGTCGAGCACAAATGGGAGGAGAGGCCCTTGGTCCTGTGAAGGCTCAATGCCCCAGTGTAGGGGACTCTCAGGGCAGGGAGGCAAGAGGGAGTGGATGGGTGCATGGGGGAGCCCTCTTACAGAAGCAGGGGCAGGGGGAATGTGATAGAGGGTTTCCACAGGGGAAACCGGAAAGGGAATAACATTTGAAATTTATATAAATAAAATATCCAATTAAAAAATCAAGAAAAAAACCAGATACACTGAATCTAATAGAAGAGAAAGTGGGAAAGAGCCTTGAACTCATTGGTATGGGGGAAAATTCCTGAACACCAGTGGCTCAGGCTCTAAGATCAACAATCAATAAGCAGGATCTCCTGAAGCTAAAAAGCTTCTACAAGGCAAAAGACACTGTCAATTTGACAAACTGGCAATCTACAGATTGGGGAAAAAAAGTCTTCACAAACTGTACACCTGACAGAGAACTAATAACCAAAATATATAAAGAACTCAAAAAGTCAACCACCTAAAAAAACCAAATAACCCAATTTAAAAATGGAATACAGAGCTAAACAGAGAATATACAACAGAAGAATCTCAAATGGCCAAGAAGCACTTAAGGAAATATTCAAAGTCCTTAGACATCAGAGAAATGCAAATCAAAATGACCCTGAGAGTTACCTCACACTAATCAGAATGGCTAAGATCAAAAACTCAAGTGCAACACATGCTGGCGTGAACACATGTGGATAAAGAGGAACACTCCTCCATTTCTGGTGGGATTGCAAACTGGTACAACCACTCTGGAAATCAATCTGGCAGTTCCTCAGATAATTGGAAATAGTTCTACTTGAAGATCCATCTATACCACTCTTGAGCATATCCCCAAAAGTTGTCCCACCATACCACATTGACACATGCTCAACCATGTTCCTAGCAGCCTTATTTGTAATAGCCAGAAGCTAGAACAACCCAGATGTCTGTCAATGGAAAAATGGATACAGGAAACGTGGTTCATTTACACAATGGAATACTATTCAGCTATTAACAATGAGGACAGCATGATATTTGCAGGCAAATGAATGGAACTAGAAAATATCACCCTGAGTGAGATAGTTCAGACCCAAAAGGACATCTATAGTATGTACTCACTGATTAGTACATATAGCCAAAAACTACAGAATACCTAGGACACACCCCACAGACTGTAAAGAAGTCTAATAAGTAAAAAGACTCAAGGGAGGATGTTTCAATTCCACTTAGAAGGGGCATGGGAATAATCACAGGATGCATTAGAAGGGAGGGTTTTGCATGGGAGAGGGGATAGTAAGGGGAAAAGGGGAACAGGATCAGTTATGGGAGTTGCGGGTCAGGAGAGAAACCCTGAGGGTCAGCAGAATGAGTAGAAACAGGCAACCTCAGGAGGTAAGAGGTAAGGGGACCCTCTAGAATGTATCAGAGACCGGAGAGGTGAGAGATTGTCAGGACTCAAAAAGAAGGACCTTAGACAAAATGCCCAACAGTGGGAAGAGGGAACTTGTAGAGTCCACCTCCAGTAGAAAGACAGGACATCAAATGGAGGGATGGGGTTGCCATCCCACAGTCAAAAACTCTGACTCAGAATTGTTCCTGTCTAAAAGAACTGCAGGACAAAAATGGACTGAGGGAAAGATGATCCAGTGACAGGCCCAAATTGGGATCCAGGTCAAGGAGAGGCTCCAAGGCCTGACACTATTACTGATGCTGTGGTGTCCTTATAGACAGGAGCTTGGCATGGCTATTCTCTGAGAGGCCCAACCAGCAGCTGACTGAGACATATGTGGATACTTACACCCAACCATTGAACTAAAGTCAAGGGACCCCAATAGTTCAATTAGGGAGAGGATTAAAGAAGCTGAAGGGGAGAGGGACCCCATAGGAAGGCCAGCAATCTCAACTTATCTAGACGCCAGGGAGCTCCTAGAGACTGAGCCACCAACCAGGAGCATACACAGGCCAGTGCGAGGCCCCTGGCACAAACATAACAGCTTGTCTGGTCAAGCTTTACTGGGAGACGATGCACTTAACCCTTGAGAGACTTGAGGTCCCAGGCAAAAGTGAGGAAGAATGGGATGAGGATCTTTGGAAAAGGGAACCAAGAGGGGAGCAATCATGGGAATGTAAATAAATAAAATAATAAGATATCTTCACATTAGGTTTTACATATTTGGTAAGTTACTTTTACCTTGGAAAAATATATTCATTGTTTCCTGCAGAAGTATCCCATATGAAACATGAAAAATCCAATTAAATTCATTAATTTTATTAACAGTTGCCAACTGAAACATCCTAGATCATTAGCTGGATAATAGAAATATTAAAGCTGTGTGTGTGTGTGTGTGTATGTGTGCACATATACATGCATGTGTGTGTCTGTCTGTGTATGCATGTGTGTATGCATGTATGTATGCATGTGTGTCTGTTTGTCTGTCTTTGCACATGTGTGTATTTGTATGTGTGGTTATGTGTGTTTGTCTGTGTGTGTGTGTGTCTATGTGGTGTGTGTGAGTAACTGTCTATGTGTCTGTGTGGGTGTGTTTGTGTTATGTCTATCTTGTGTTTGTCTGTGGTCTTTGTGTATGCTGTATGTCTATGTTCATGTCTTTGTGTGTCTGTGTGTCTGTCTGCCTATGTTTTTACATGTGTGGTGAGTGTCTGACTATGTGTCTACACTGTCAACATGTGTATGTCTATGTTTATTCTTGTGTGTGTGTGTGTGTGTGTCTGTCTGCCTATGTTTCTATATGTGTGCTGTCTAAATGTAGGGTGTGTGTGTGTGTGTGTGTGTGTGTTTGTGTGTCTGTGGATGTATCTCTCTGTGTGTCTGTCTGTCAGTGTTTCTGTGTGTGTCTGTCAGTGTACCTCTATATCTGTCTATGTGTCTTCGTGTGTGTGTGTGTGTGTGTGTGTGTGTGTGTGTGTGTGTGTGTGTGTGTTTCTCTTACTGTCCTGCCTATTTCGAATTCAGTTTAGGAGGGCATCAACCAGAGAATCCACAGTATTAAGCAATCTTCCCACCCTGCACTTCATGCCTCAAACTTTTTGGAAGCATTCGGGTACCTGGAAGATAATTACAAAAAATATTTTTCTGTTTTCATCTACATTAATTTGAACATAGGCAGGAGAAGTTCAATTTATAATTAAGAACTATTATTCTTATATTTATAATTAAGAATTTTGATAAATTAATAGTTGTCTAGTTATTTTCAATTAATGCTCGAAAAAAAATCCTTTAAAATTGTGATTTTAAAACTGAGTATAATCATAAAATTAATTAGAGAACCACAAATGTTTTATATTCATACTTTATGTTTAGTTTCTTTTCAAACATGAGGAAACTATGCATTAAGAAGCAGCAACTTACTGCAAATATAATTAATGTACACTGATTTTTAATCTTCAGGCTTTGGTTCATCAAGATTGTTAATTAACTTATTTAATTGTATAGTTTGGAAACTAACCATTCACAGGTACAAGAAAAAGTCAGTGCATACATTTTTTGTTTTGAATTAATTACATGATTCCAGAAGGTTTCAAGTATCAAATAAATGTTTCTGTATAATTTTCATTTTCTAAACATCAGGATTTCATCTTGTATGCATTATACATCATGTATAGTTTTATGCATATACATGCATATTTTTATAAACTTTTTAAGAAAAAATTCCCAACGTGATGTCTTTTACTCTTAAATAAATAATCACACTGTCTATTTTCAAAAGCATAAAGACACTTTCCTTATAACAACCCAAATCAGGAAGTCAGTGTTATGCTACCTGTCCCTAATTCACAAACCTTTTTTGTGGCATCTCAAAAGCTCCTGTAATGCAAGGGCAGTATGATTACTTGTTATTATTATTTTTGTTCCATGATCATGTGGCATACATAATTATCTTGTCTTCAATCTGATCGTTTTTTTCCTTTTCTTGCCTATTTTTTTTTAATATTATCTTTTGAGTTGGACCTTAATTTCTCTATTTTCACAAATTCATGTATAAATCGCTCTTAACATCTTTATACATTCTAAAATCTGTCAGTGCCAATTATGGACTAAGGAGAAATTATTAAAAAGTGATATTGTACATGATATAAGACCGTGTGTGTGTGTGTGTGTGTGTGTGTTTGTGTGTGTGTGTGTGTGTGTGTGCGTGTGTGTGTGTGTGTGTGAGTTATAGAAAATAATGGGTTTCATCATGACATGCCTCCTTTCCCCAGCAATGGTCATGGAAAATCTTGGCCTTACTGTTTAAGGAGGAGATGCTCAATTTGCACTGTGAAGCATTTCTGGGCATTAAAATGACAACTGTAGGCTTAGTTAATTCCAGAACTAAACTAATTGATATTTTGAGATTTAATATTTGCATATTAAATTTTAAAGAAGTATTCCAAAAGGTTGTACACACAAACACACACATATACATATATATACAGTCTTATAACATGCACGATATCACTTTTTAATAATTTCTCCTTACTCTATAATTGGCACTGACAGATTTTAGAATGCATAAAAATGTTAAAAGCAATTTATACAGTTCAACTTCTAAATTTAACACAAAATTACATTTTCAGTTAGAGAAGTTGAGGTGGATAATACAGCCCACTAACAAGCATTTGAAAAAATTAGAAATATAATATATAACCATAAAAAAACAAAAGGACAACATACAAACAGAATCTACATACTAGGCATATGAACAGAAAAAAATGTTTCCCAATGTCAGTCACTATTGCTACATATTCAAGAATATTATTGTCTCTGAGTTACATAACTTATAATCTGTAAAAAAAACTTAAAATATTATTTAAATAGTCTAATCTTGCCTTTGTCATAAATGATATTAAAATATTACATTTGTTTACATCGAACTCTCCAAGTTGGATAAACTCAGAACTGAACATCGGAACCTTGCATTCAGTGATGACTATATTAACTGTAGCATTGTTATTCAGAATCATTTTTATCAGCCATAGGGCAAAGTTTATTTATTTTCATGAATACTTTCCTTTTCACACTGCAGGCTGCCTTTCCACAGTTAAGTAACAGAAGCGGACATCGTATAAGTCAAACGCAAGAACTGCTTCCTGATTGCATAACCTCTAACCGGAGCTAATCAGAACAACTTCAGACCGCACTGCTGCTGTGTATGAGGTGTTTGTTTGTTTATTGGTCTGAGAGTCTCATGTAGATAAGGATGGCTTTGAACTCACCTTCCTGCCTGTGCCTCCTAAGGACTAGAATTTTAGGTGTGTGCCATTATGCTTGGCAATAACCTAAACCTTGAAATTGGTTGAATATTTAAGACAATTTTGAGTGCCATTATGTTTAGTATGGGAAGTATCTGGCTTATAACTACTTAGAAGGATCTCTCTCTCTCTCTCTCTCTCTCTCTCTCTCTCTCTCTCTCTCTCTCTCTCTCTCCCTCTCCCTCTCTCCCCCTCCTTCTCCCCCCCTCTTCCCCCCCCTCCCCCCCCCTCCCCTTTCTCCTTCCCCTCCCCCCCTCCCTCCTCTCTCCCCTCTCCTCTGTGTGTGTGTATGTGTGTGTCTGCCTGTGTCTGTGTGTGTTCTAATGTGTAGAGACAAGAGATTAATGTACGGTGTCTTCCTCTAACTCTCCATTTGCCCCTGAATAGGGTTTCTCACTGAACCCAGAACCCTGGTTGGCTGACTCCTTGGCCACTAAGCTCTGGGCACCAGCTGTCTGTTGTCCCCTACGAGCCTCCCGACCCTGCAGCTGCAGACATAAGTTAATCTGCTTGGCCTTTAGGAAGATTCTAATTTTGATCTCTTTACCAATCAAGCCATCTCCCCTGGCAGAGAGGGAAAGTTTTAAATAAACCAAGGACAGAAAGAAATCAACCGAGTCAACATGTGAAATCGATTTCAGCACTAAATAAATTCCCTGGAGAGAGGAAAAGGAAGTAAGCTATTTATAATGTGTAAGTGCCCTGAACAAAATGTGTTATTCTCACCTCTGTCTGCAATGATTTTACTCAGGGTCTAAAGCTAATTCTTGGTCCTAAGCCACACAGTTATAACCCACCTGTTTTTTTCCCAGTTGTCTTAAAGGTTTTATTGCTGTGAAGAGGCACCGTGACCCAGGCAACTCCTATAAGGACATTTAACAGGGGCTGGCTTACAGTTTCAGAGGTTCAGTCAATTATCATTCCTGGAAGTATCCAGGCACACAAGGTGCTGGAGTAGTGGAGAGTTATACATCTTTAACCAAAGGCAACCAGGATAGACTACCTTCTGCAGGCAGCCAGGGAGAGGGTCTCTTCCACTCCTGGGCAGAGCTTAACCATAGGAACCACTTTCTCTAATTCTGTTTGTAGAGACAATAGCCCACCTGAGCAAGTGGCTCTGGCAGCTCTGCCCTTCACCCCCATCACCTCTACCTTGCTAAAAAACAAAACAAAACAAAACAAAAACAAACAACAACAAAACCTGTTAGGTTACATTCCTCAAGCTACCGCCCAAGGTCTATTCCCTTATTTGGTCACTTCCTCCTCCAGAGGCTGACTACCAAGGTCTGCCTATTGTAGCAGAAATCCCCCTTTGGCTCACGTAATTAACATGCCCAATTAAAATTCAACACCTCTTCTTACTCGGTGCTTTTGCCTTGTAAAAGCCGAACCCAATAAGCCCAAGCAAGGAAAACGCAACTGAGTTATATTTTTTTTAAACTGCATGCCTATATTGGGAAAATATGCCTCTATACCACTTTCTTCCCCAGCTATAAATTCTCTTGCTACTTGCAGTTTCTCCAGGTCATGGGCTTCTGCTCCATCTTCCTTCCAACTCGCTGCCTCCGTCCTCCAACAACTCCTCCCCTTCACTTCCTGTCTTGCCCAGAAAACCTGCCTCTTCGTTTTCGCCCAATGATTGGCTATTTGTGGTCTCTATTAGCCAATCAGATAATTGTGGGAAATTCCTCTACATATCTTTATAAACTGCCATTTTTTTCCTCCGGGCCATGTCAGTCTCTATCCAAAATAAGTCCTTTGTCCACCAAGGGCAAGTTTCTCATTCTCTATCTTCTGTCTTATTCCCTATCCTTTGTCCCTCTAGGGCAAATAAATCTCCTTTGTGATGAGAACTTGGTCTTGTCTCTCACACTGTTCTTAATAACAGCATTTGGGTTCTGCTGTATACTACAGAGTTCATTGCTTCGGAAGTGCTCCTGGGACTCACCACATCATGTCAGTCAAATCCACTGAGAAAGAAAACAAGAATGATGTTTGTTTATTTTCTTTGTATCTAGTCAATCTAGAAAAGTAGGTTGGGCTATTCACGTAAAAGGTATTTTTCGACACTGCCAACAACCAAGAGGTTTCAGGGACTAAACCACTACCCAGACTATCGTGGACTGACCCTGGGCTCCAAGCTATAGGTAACAGTGAATAACCTTTTTGCACCAGTGGAAGGAAGCCCTTGGATTTCTGCCAAGGCTGGACCCCAGATGAAGGGATTGTTGGGGGGGCAGTGGCGGAGGGTGGATGGAAGAACACCCATATAGAAGGGAGGGGAGGGTTAGGGGCTGAGGACAGAAACAGGATAAGAGAATACCATTTGAAATGTAAATAATACCCAATTTAATAAAAATGGAAAGGGGGGGCTAAAGAAGGGAAATAAAAATCATCCTGTGGGACTTTTATGAAATATAGTGCTCAAAGTACTTAAGTGGAAATTAAGACTGGGCCAAAGAATAAGCAAGTTGGTTGCTACATTTAGCAAATTAAAAACAAGCAAACAATGAAAACCAGTTAAATTAAAAATTCCAATTCCGCTGTGTTTGGCTGTGTTGTTAAATGAGGTTTTTATCATATAACACAAATTAGCCTAGAATTCACTGTGTAACCTATACTGACTGGCTTTGAACTTGCAATCCTCCTGCCTTAGCCTCCTGAGTAATAGAATTACAGGTATATAACACCATATCTGCCTTGAATTTCCAGTCCCTGAATGTTGAAATATTAATGTATAAGTATATACATTAATATATAATGTATAAGTATGTATTAAGTATAACTCAATTGTTGCATGGTAAATAAACTAAAAAAATTACCTATAATTCTAAATCTCAAAAATCAGTATTTTTTATTTAAATCATTATTAAATGTTGGGAACTATTGTTATGGGGTCATGGAGTGGACAATTAGGTTCAAGATACTACAATGTTAATTGATTAATTACAACTTTGTGATGTAGAGAGTTGGAATGTTACAGATATACAGCCTTATTGTTAACTACATATCATTCACTACAGATATCTAGGGCTTTCTGTAGTTAACAGTCATTATTTCCCACCTCTATGTCTGGTCTAGCATCCTTGTGACTGTCAAATAAAACAATTTCAAATATGTGAACTTAACAGACCACAGACTTCTACCGATCCAAAGCTAATATACCATTAAATAGCATCTGAGACTCATAGCAGACCTACCTCCCCTTTGCTGGGTAACCCATGTAACTGATGTTCTTGTCACAGATTCAAAAATGCCCTGATTTATGACTTTCCATGGAGGAATGTGTCATTTGAGGACATACAAATCCATGTTCCCCAGTCATGGTCACCTGTATTTGACTTAAGAGTAAACTGCTTCAGTTCCTTTGAGATGACAGTTATGTTGTGCACCAACAGTATAAATAAATATACACTGTAGGGGATGGCAGGTACTACAGGTATGGACAAATGCAGTGGAGGCGAGGGGATAAGGTGACGTCTTCCCTTGCTCTGGAAAAAAAATGCCTGCAACTACAAATTAAATCTAAGACAGAGGGGCTGTCTTGAAAAATAATTTAAATATTCTTATTGGAGATGGGGACATAGTGGTAAAAATGCTTATGTAAAATGCTTTAGGCACCAAAACTCACCACTACTAAAAAACTGTTGGCTTTTACAGATGAAATAGAACAGCATCTAGTAGTGTCAGCTCTCTTGATTTGATACAAAAATTAAATATTAAATTTTATAAACAAGCACCCTTTACAAAGTGTAATGGTTTGCACATGCTTGGCCCAGGGAGTGGCACTATTAGAAGGTGTGGCCTTGCTGGAGGAAGTGTGTCCCTGTGGGGGTGGGCTTGGAGACCCTCCTCCTAGCTGCCCGGGGATGCTCAGTTTGTTCCTGGCTTCCTTTGGGTGAAGATGTAGAACTCAGCTCCTCCTGCACCATGCCTGCCTCGATGCTGCCATGCTCCCGCCTTGATGATAATGGACTGAACCTCTGAACTTGTGAGCTAGCCCCAATTAAATGTTGTCCTTTATAAGAGTTACATTGGTTACAGTGTCTGTTCACAGCAATAAGACCCTCACTAAGACACAAAGATATCAGACATTGATCAAAAACAAGAGTAACTTTCTCTCAGCCCTGCAGAAACTGAGACAGATGGATCCCAGCATGTTTGAGGCCAGTCGGAGTTATGGAATGCAACCCTGTCTCAAAATGCCAAAAAAAAAAAAAAAAAAAACTAAATAAAATAAATAAGTAAAGACCTCTTTGAGTTTCTTAAATTCAAAGATCACTCACAACAAGTACTTGGGCTACACTCTACCACCTCTTTCAAATAGCAGGCTATAGCAAATGGCACACATCAAACAAGTCCAGTTTCTTAAATTTGGATAGTCTAAGTTCTACCCAGGAGGACATGTAGTTTTCAGGTGAAATTTGAGCATCTATAAACACCAGAGTCTTATCTGGACCAGAACGACTAATGCAGAGATAAATGCACACATCCCGCGGCCTATTTTTCACAGAGCTGTTCCACCGCTCTGCTCAGCTGCTCTACTTTCTCAAACAAAACATTGCCTTTGTTTGTGCAAAATCTCTCATCGTCATTGGCTGGCGGGAATAAGACCTACGCAAATCTCTCCAGCCTTAGAATGCTTGCATTTTATAAAGCCTACCTTCTGCCTTTAAATGCAACTGAAAGGGCAAGCTGTGAAAATAAAAACAACTATATTGTCAAATGGCAGAAGCCTGCAGAAGACAGTATTATTGAAAAAGCGTCGTAGAGCTCTTATAGAATCAAAATCAATCCCTGTGCTGCTCAAACAGGCCATGGACCATTTTTGGAAAAGTGCCAGATGCGCCTTTTTTTTTTTTTTTTTTGTTTCAAACTAAATCCTAAATTAAAAGTCCCCTCGGAGTCTGAGGCGTAAAAGACAAAGTATCCCTTCAGGGATGGCATTATTTAAAACCACATGACGGATAAGGTATTTCAATTAATTTGTCAGTTACTTCCACTGAATAAAAGTATCTCCTGGTAAAAATAGTCATTTTCCCCCTAAAACCTACTCTCTCCATCTCTTTAGTCCCCTCTTGTTAAGTAATGGTAGCTCACAGTCATGATTCAAACATTGACGACACTAAAGCATTGATAGTTCAAGGTCATCTATGGCTCCCTAATGAGTTCCAGGTCAGTCATCCTGGGCTTCAGTTAAAACCCCCTTGTCAAAACAAACAGCTCAAACAGGTTTGCATTTTGGATTATTTAATCCTATCGTTTAGTGCTTCAAACCTTAAAAACATGTTCCATGGTTATTTCTGAAGCGTAAAGAAAAACAATTTTAATGAGCAACCACTTATGGCAACACATTTTTCTACTTTACAAATTAAAATCCAAAAAGTGTTGTAGGCTCACCTTCTGTTCCTGGAACACCACTTTTTCCGCGTTTATAGACGACATGTCCTATCCGATAGGCACAGGGATTGTTGGTTTTAGTTTAGTATTGTTTATTTCATGACAATGTTTCACAGTTATTACTTCTGCTGAGAAAGAAAACTATTACAGAATGTAAACCATTGTCTTCTGTTTCACAATTCAGTTGAACATTGCCCTGAGCCAGGCTTTCTATTTTTTTTCCCAGACCCAAGATATGAAATAGGAGGCAGAAAAGAAATCCAGAGTTTTCTCGATAGATATCAGAGACAGCCTTTCTTCAGCGTTACTAAGCATCATAAAGCTTAGTGATAACTATTCATTCAGAAACATCAACATACTAGTTTAAGACTTTTGTCATGGAAGTAATAAGTAGCTAAGAAAATAAACATGATTTCTTGGCTTTTATAGATTATAACCACCCGTCCCCCCCCCCAAAAAAAACTGCTTTGAAAGACATCAGAAGTCTTGGGTTTCAAAAAAAGTTTTCATTATAAGATCTATAAAAATGCAGAAGAGGGAACTGCAATGTAGGAAGCCATTCAACCCCAAGTCCTTGCTCATTTATTTCTCCATACAATCAAACTCATTTTTACATTCATCTAATTGAAAACTATGAATATATTTCTTCTTATATATCAGATGCAAGGTCTAGCAAATGTGCTGCTCCAAAGACCTCTGAGAAACTAACCAGAAGCATCATCAGATTGCTCTGGTAACTCACAAATGCATTTGGATGTCAGAGCATCTTGGCTATGAGTAACATCGAAGCTGGTTTGACAGGAACCAGGAGGCTGAGAGCACAACTGAAATAAAAGGTCAGTTTTTTGGTTTTTTTTTTTTTTTAAGAGAGCTTTCCCTGGTCACCAGCACACTTGGAATGGCTTTGGCATACGTAATTGAAACAACTGAATGCTTGTTTAATGATAGTCAGTCATTCGTCCCACACCTCTACTGTGCTTCTGGAAGCCCATTATAGACTTCTGGTACTCATTACCCCAAGCCAGCTTTTACATCTTTTGTTAGGAATGGCATGTCTCTTCCACAATTTAAGAGCGCAAGATAAAGTTCAACGTATGACTAGATAGTTCCTTTCTTCTCCTATTACTGTTGTGAAAGTCAGCATGAGGTTTGGAGAGACCTGTTCAATAATAACAGATATTCTTTGCATGCTCCCCTTTCTCAAATAAGAAAACGACTTAGCCTTCCATCCTTCCATTTGTCTTTTGAGAAAGTCCCACAGCATGATTACTACGGCTGCATTTGAGTTCACAGTAGAAAAGACAGTAGCAAATAGCCGTGGTGCCATGTACTGCACTGTCCTTCTGGTCTACCATGCGTGTTCCAGATCACATCTCCAAGACTCACATGGGAGTAGAAACTTAAGACTGAGTCCAATTTTATCAGTAAGGGAAAGCCAGAGAAGGCTGCCTAGGTTAATATTAGTTGTTTGTTTTTACAGATTACATTTTTGTTTTACGCCGTTTACATGTATTAATTTCTGCATTTTTTAATGCGTAGATGGGGTGGCTAATTAGTTCAGCCTGTTAAAGCCTGGTGCTGGTACAAGGAACCAGCTTCCACAGGTGGCGTCGTTTTATCTGACCTAAATACTTTCCTGAGTAGCCTTAGGCATTTTGGGCTTCCAACTGCTGCCTCTGGTGAATGGCAATGTGCTGACAAGATGCTGTGAGTCACGGATAGCCCTTTCCTTCTCCCTCCACAGTAAAATGGCTTGGCAATTAATTGGCCACCAAGCTGTGTACACTTTTTAAAGAAGCGGCTGTTCTTAAGAGGAAACAAATTTCCATATTTAAGTAATTCACTTTGGGTACGGTCATATATGGGGAGCTCATCAAATGACTAAAGCATTCATTCAAAATACCCGTGTTAATTTCCGAAAATGTTCAGTGGGATGGAAGGTGGAGGAGTGCAGTCCAATGTCCAAGGCCTTGTGCTTGATTTGAGCTCCTGTTTACAACCATAGAATTACTATAAAGGCCTTTCCAATTCATGTGGTCTCTGATTTTGTCACTGGTATCATGACCAAGAGATTTTCACAGTGAGTAACACACCAGAAAGTTCATTAGTACTCTTGTTTTTCTCATGTCCCATGATGTAGAAGTAGAAGTCTTTTTAGAATGTCTCAGCAGTTCACGTTGCAATTCTCGGAACCACATAGGGCTGTAACTAACACCCCAGAGCATATCTGGCACAGGGGAAGCCACACTGATCCTTCCATTCCGATGACTTTCTTCTTCTCCATAGTGTTGCTTTATAGCCATGTGCATTCAGAAAGCAGTCCTCATGCTTGGAAAGAATGATACCCATTTCTCACAAAGGCAAGAGGCGCATTATGATCCAGGAATTGACCAGAAGTCCACCTTGGTAGGACTCTGATCACTGGGAACATTCCTTTCCCCCACCTCCTTACCAGCATCTATTAGGGCTGACTGTGACTCTCATGTTAGAATTAATCCCGCAGGATGCTAAGGATGCAGGATACTAGGGATACCTGTCTCATCCCAGTCTGCACTCCCACATAGCACAGTCTAGTATTTTTTCCATGGAGTCCCCTCTGTCTCCCATTCCTCACTGACACTTGCTGCTTTGTTGAGTAGAATCCATCAGGTTCAAGATATCTGGCTCTAACTACCGACTGGCACATAGATTATGATTCTAGACTCTCACTGCCTGTGGGGGGCTGGTATAGCCCGAGGAAAGGAGATATTAAAGAACCATTGTGGATGGGAAAAGACACAGCCATTACCATGGTGCCAGGAACTGTCAGTATGCTGGTTGTCCTTGTAACTTAGAGAACAAAAAATAGCTGATCAAGATCTGTTCAATACCAGAGCAACTGCACTACGCTAGGTAGCCCCTGTACTGAAGGTTGGGCCACACCAGAAGCATGTATCAGAATAATATCCCATTGTCATCTGCTTCATCTTCTCTTCTAAGCTGCATGTGATTTTCTGCCCTTGTTACTAATTTCAGATAGAAAGTATTCCTGAGAGCCAAGTTCTATCCGGCAGCTTCACTCGTCTTTTCACCCCCAGCTCATCACTCTTTCCTCTTGCTCGAACTGACTGACAGATGCCCGGGTTCATGTGCTAATATCCTCTTAGTCCATATTCTTCCTCTCTTATGTCATTTCTATAGATCCCCAGAAATCAAGATAGAGTTTGTCTTTGAACATTTCAGTGAGCAAAATCCGAACAAACCCGTGGAAAAATAGTTCTCCAGCCGGAAGAGGTAATGTTCACTCCCTGTTGGCTGAGTGGTAGGTAATGGATGAGAGAGGCTGAAATCCCCAACAGTGCCCTGGGGAAGCAGTGTTCTACAGTTGCATGACACCGTGTACAAACTCTCCTCATGTAGAACAAGTGGGAGAATTTTTTCACAGACACAAAGGATAAGCAACCATGAAAGTCATCTTTTGTTTTCAACTGATATCAGGATGCTTGTTTTGGCGTGCACTTTGTAAACCAATCTTTCAGACACAGGACGTTGTGGTTTTTTGCTTCTATGCTTCTTGTTCCTTCTGTCTTGACTCCTGATGTTCCTCAGGGACTCTAATGCCTATTTTATAGAAAGTAGCCCCCATAGACCCAGATAAGAACTGTAACTAGCCTCAGGGGAAAATTTGCAGAAAATCCTGTCTCCCATTGGAGCAACTGGTTCATTATCTGTTGGCAATCCTTTTGTTTCTAAGCCTGTGATAATAGAAAGAAGAAAAAAACCTTAGTTCTACATTAGTGTGCTATCTCGAAGTTGAACCTGCTCAAACCATCTTTTAATCTTGAATCACACACTGAATATTGAAATAACTTTCAAGTGGAACTATTTTGTCATTGGGGTAAATCTCCTTTTGACCTATTTTTTTTTTTTTTTTGGTTCTTTTTTCCGGAGCTGGGGACCGAACCCAGGGCCTTGCGCTTCCTAGGTAAGCGCTCTACCTCTGAGCTAAATCCCCAGCCCTTTTGACCTATTTTTGCATTTGCATTTTCACCTCAAAAGAATGTGCAATTGATTTCATGATCAATGTTATAGGATTAAGAGTTGCCGTGGGAAAAAAGAAATGAATTGCTGTGGGTATCCATGTGTAGGAGTGACAATGAGGTTGTTGCCAAGAAGCTTTACCTAAAGAGAGAAGAACTGCCTTGAACATAAGTGACACCATTCCAAGGCTGCATCCTGGACTGTATACATAGGAAACTGAGAGCAGAGCTGCAGACTTCTCTCTCTTCTTTCTGAGTGTGGACACATATGACCAGGTGCCTTTCATTCCCAATGTCATGTCTTCTGCCACAATAGCCTGTATTCTCAAACTGTGGGCCAAAAATAAATTCCTCCTCCCTTTAAAAAAAAAAAGGAAGAGGAGCTGGAAAGATAGCTTAGTAGTTAAGAGCACTTGTTCTTCTCTATGACCCAACCATCCATCACTCCAGGTCCAGGGATTTGAACTGTCTTCTGATCTTTATAGGCACCAGATATGTGTGTGTGTGCACACATGCACACACGCGTATACACACACACACACACACACACACACACACACACACACACCATAGGCAAAACACCCATGCCCATAAAAAAATTGCAGAAAACTTAATAGTCTTAATGATACTTTATTTCCCTTTAACCCTCTCATTTTTTCTGTACTATTACTTTTACATACTTTAATTATAAGACTGTATCAAGCTATTTAAAAAAAAAAGACTATGTCATTAAGAAGCAAATAATTCTTACTCTTTTGCATTAAGTATATAATTGAAAGTCTTCAAGAATTATATCACTGTTTTCCATAGACAAGGTTGGAGATTTTAAGAGGAAATTGTAAGGTAATCCTCACTGTGGATTACTTAATGGTTGACAGGGGACTGGAGAGCTGGCTAACTCAGTAAAGCGCTCAGCCTGTGCTCAGTTTGCAAGTATGAGGACATGAGTTTGTGTTGCAGAACTTATGTAACTATTCAGTGCAATGCCTGGCACCTTCAATCTCAGTGCTAGAGAGACAGAGACAAGAGCATCCTTGGAACTTAGTTCACCATATTTCTGGCCAAACCAATGAGCTCTGTCAACTGCTATAGGCAAAAGGTATTAAACAACTCCAGATTAACTACTTATTTTTTTTTAGTGCTGATAGTTTTTAAAAGTAAAAGAATATTGGAGTGGACTATATATAGCAATTTTATACTACAGTAAAGTCTTAATTTATTTCTTTGTTAAACATTTAATCTTTGGGGCTGTAGAGATGGCCCAGGCAATGAAAAAGACTTGGCACACAAGCACAAGGGTCTAAGTTTAATTATGCTTTAAAAATTCAGATGTGGTTGTATATATTTGTAAAACCATACTGGGGAGATGGAGACAGGCAGATCTCTGGGGTTCGGTAGCCAGCCAAGCTCACCTACTCATCAGCGGACAGGCCAAGGAGGGACCCTTTCTCAACAAAATTAAAGTGAAATGACATCCAAGGTCGGCCTCCAGCTTCTATACACATATACAAGCACACATGTACACTTGTGTGAACATACTCAAATTTAATACTTATCTATAAGGAAAATTAAACATGCTAGTTACTGTTTCATTGCTGTGACTAAACATCAAGACCAAGAGCACCTTAGAGAAGAATGAGTTCACTTTGGCTTATGATTCCAGAGAGGGAGCCTATTATGGTGAACAGGGCTGAGGCATTGTAGAAGGCATCCAGAGGAGGAAGTTGCAAGGCCACATCTTCAATGACAAAGACAAAACAGAAAGCAAACTGGAAGTGAGTAGAGCATATGAAATCCCAAAGCCCTACCCTTAGTAATTTACTTCCACCAGCAAGGCCACACCGCCCAAACTTTCTCAAATAGTGCCACCAACTAGAGACCAACCGTTCTAATGCCTGATGCAATGAGGAACATCCTCGTTCAAATTGCCACACATAAAGGTATATACATATATTGGCAAGCTCTATTAAGACACTGTATACACAGAATATGTAACATACTTGCCTTCTGGTTGCTTAAACACAGTGAAAATGCAAAAGAACCTATAAGAAACAGTTTTCTTCAGGGAGGAGGCCCTGCTATCCCCTAATTGTCTATAGAATAGCAAATGATCGGCCCTGAGAAGATGTGCATACAAGGAAAATTATAGTGACTGAGCACATATATATTTGTAGGCGTAAAACAAACATGCACGCACGCACACATGTACTTACAAGCACATGTGCATGCCTACACAGACTCATACAACAATTAAAGAGGCCAGGCATTTGAAAGAGAGTAAGTAGAGGTGCATGGAAGGCATTGGAAGGAGGAAAGGGAAGGGGGGAAATGATGCAAATATGGTATAGCCTTAAAAAAAATAAAAAAATTGTAATAAAAAGCACCAGCATGTATTTTGGAAATTTTTACAAATTATAATTATCATTTTCATACAACATGATCTTTTATTAGTTCTGTTGGTAACCATGTATTAAATTACTTTTTTTTATGTTTTATGTGGTTAAAAAATGAGAATGGCCTTTATATTTACCATTCATAATATGAAATTTACTTAATATTTTATGCTTTCCAAAACAGAGCAAATATATATATATGTATGTATGTATATATATGTATGTATATATATATGTGTGTATATATATATATACACATATACGTGGTTTATTTGCCTTTATTTCCATTAGGTTTAAGATTAGCTGATTATAATATTCATTGCATTTTCAATTATGTGGAAGCTAATAAGGTGCATTTTAGTTTTTATTCAGCTATGTCTCCCAAGGCTAAATGTGAATCACTGTACCCTGGCATTTGCCCTTGATAAATGATTCTATTAAAATGAAACCAGCCCTTGCTTTTGGTTTCTTTCCAAGAGGCTAGCTTTTCTAGCTGTTTACTGCAGGATAGATAATAGATTATTTCTCTCAGGCTGCAGAGCGAAAATTGTCAGATAAGATGCTATTGGAATAATCGTTACCGATGAGAAAGCAAGAGACAGAAATAGCTCTATTTGCTGACAGCTCACAGGTGGTGCGTGGGCTTCCGGAAGAAGCAAAATCACACTTTCTACACGGAGGAAAACAAATTTGCTATGAAAAATCTCTGAGAAATATAAAGATTGTAATCATCGCAATCTTAACCATACCAATCTGTATTTTCTGAGCTGAACTGATATTTTATAGCTATACCTATACAATTATTCATCAAATGTTTTACAACAAATATATTCATCTGTACTTTAAAATAAAATGTTAGCAAAATTAAAATCATCCAAGCAAGGTTTTTGAGTGTTTTGGAGTAAAGCCTTTTTTTAATTCATTCACCTGTGTGTGTTCATTGCAAGTCTGTGGGGTATGTGCACGTGTGTTACTGTGGACAAATGTGCATATGTGTACAGATGCTTGGGCACACGCACATGGAAGTCACGGGTAACACAGTATATGTTCCTCAGTTACTCTCCATCTTATTTTTTGAAATAAAGTCTTTTATGGAACTTGTGGCTCCTTGATTTGGCTAGGCTGCTGAACCCTGAGCTCCAGCAATCTTCCCGTCTTCGCTCCAGCACCAAAGAGGTTATAAACAATGCAGCCATGGCTGCTTTCACAAGGGTATTGGGGATCAAATGGAGGAGGAGGAGCTTATACTTACTGAGCGGGTACTTTACCGACTGAGCAATAGATATGATTTATGTCTGAGTTTGTTTCCTGAACACAAATGCGTGTATTTGTTGTTGAAAATGGCTCTAGAAAGTTTGAAGAGTAATTATATAGACGCGGCCGTAACCTACCAGTTCAGCTCAGAGAATATAGATTGGTGAGCTTAAGATCGTAATGATTAAGCGGTTGGGGATTTAGCTCAGTGGTAGAGTGCTTGCCTAGCAAGCGCAAGGCCCTGGGTTCGGTCCTCAGCTCCGGAAAAAAAAAATCATAATGATTAAGTTCTTAGAGGTTTTCATAGCCAATTTGTTGTCCTTCCGGGAGAAAATGTGGTTTTTGACACTTTCGGAAGCTATTATATGCACCATAACCGAAAGGAGCTTGGTGGAGAGAGGGTTTATTTCAACTTGTAGATTACGGTCCATCATAAAGGGAAGTCAGAGCTGGAACTCAAGGCAAAAACCTGGAGGCAGAAACTGAAACAAAACCACAAAACCGCCTTGCTTTCTGTGGCTTGCAGTTTGCTTTCCTATACCATTCAGAAGCACTTGTCCAAGGCTGACCCTCTCCACAGTGAACTCGGCCCTCCCACCTCGGCCTCTTATCAACAAAGTGCCCCGCAGACTTGCCTACAAGCAGTCTTTCTACCGGAGGTAGCCTCTTCCTACCGGATGGCTCTAGGGTTCTGTCCACTGTGCGGCATAGTCCTAATTTTCCTAAATTGAGGATAAAAACTGACAGTAACGGTAGAGTCACTCTCTGCAGGTTGAGTCTAGTTTGCGGTAAAGAATTACAAAATAACGATACAGCGATGAAGCTTGTGTCACAAAAAAACTACACACATATCATAAAGCATAAATACTGAAATTTAATATTAATATTGGAGATTAGACAAGCCCAAAAGCAAGTTGTTAGGTCTTGAGGAAGGAACTAAGCTCAGATTTAGGAGATGAGTAGGTAGGTGTCATTAAAGGCCTCCATCACCAAGCCTGATGGCCTGGGTTCAATACTTGGGACCAACATGGTAGAGGGACAGATTGAATTCCCTTAGGTTGTTCTTTGGCCTGCACCTGCTGTGGCACATCTGCACATAAGTAAGTAAATAAATGTCATTTTTCTTAAAAAAAAAAAATAGTTACATAGCAGAAGGTTCCTCTCTGCAGAAATACAGATGATTGGGAAACACATTGAAAGGCACCAAGACAAAAATGATGTGATCCAGCAATGCTATTCCCAGCCCCATTACTGCCCTCATATCAAATAAAATAAGAACTTTTTTTTTTCAGCTAGATGTCAAAGAAAATTATTCTGAGCCTTTGTCTTGGGAAATCTAACCCAAAACATCACTCAATAAACTAGAGCAAATTATCAGGGCTAAACATGGAGCACATTTTATGAATGAGATTATTAAAAGAGAGATGAGACTATCAGAAGAGAATATGAATGTTGTATGATTCATTCATTAGAAATGATTAAATAGCAAAAACAAGAGAATGAGCCAAGCAGTGTAAGGATATGGACTCTTCAATTAACGTACTCAGAGCAAATAATACTTTACGGAAATTAAGAGAAAACAGGAATAATAATAAATACTGAAGAAATTGGACAGTTGCTTCTTTATTTTACCCTCAACAGAATAAATAAGGATGCAGTATAATAAAAGTCATACTTGAGAAATTTGACAGAAACATAAATCTGAATACATCAAGGAAAATAGTGGTTATATGCCAAGCAAACCTATAAAAATGCAAGAAGGATCAGTTAACAGTCTTCTCTCCATTATTGTTTAGGTATGTGCCCAAGTTGAAAAGCTTCCTCCTTGAGGGAGGAGGGAACCCCAATGGTCTCTGGTACTTGAGGAACTTCCAAGGCCCATAAGCTCTTCCCCAAGGTTACATAAGCAGTAAACAATTGTTGGTAAACACATTGGCACGGAAGCCAGCGAGATATGCAGAGGACTCCACCGATGCAGCTGTTGGGAGTCAACAACCGCATAGGAATGGGCTTACCAGTGATGTGGCTACCCGTGAGCTACCCATGCTCCTCTCAGAATTTCAGTTAACACTCACTGACTCACAAGGAAGAGTTAGGTGAGTTGGTTTTTGTGGCCTGTTAAGGACTTCTCAGAGTGAATGGACATCTGATCATGTGCCCTGAGTACAATTCAGAAATAACATAGAATAGACTTTGGGGGTAGACTTGGGGTGGGTTGGAATGAGAACAGGAGGAAGGAGGAATCAGGTGAGGGAAGGCATGGAGGAGGAGAATACTGGGAGAGATGACTGCAAATTTGGGAGGCATTTCAGGGGCAATGTGGAAACCCAGTGCAGTGCAAACTCCCTGGAATCTACGAGGTTGACCCTAGTCAATCCTAGCAATGGAGGATTCAGAGCCTGAACCAGCCATCCTCTGTTACCAAGCAAGGCTTCCGGGGGTGGGTCTTTGGACATCAACCCAGTCACAAATCCTTCGTCCTACAGTTTGTCCTGCCTGCAAGATGTGCTGAAGTAATAAGGGAGCAGAGCTCGTGGGAGTGCTGAGCCAATGACTGGTCCAAGTTGAAGCTCAAGCCATGAGAGGAAGCCTATGTCTGGCACTGCCTGGATGACTGGGAACCGGGGGCAGGATAGCCCAGAGACCTGGGATAGAATCAAACAGGACTGGTTGAAAATAAACTGAACAACCAAACAAACAAAAACAGATACAGAAAGTGGAAAATAATTTTATGTATCATTGTGAGGAGCTGAAGAAATCTTAAGTGAATGTATACAGTGCCGATGAATTCCTGAGTAACTGAGTATTGTTTGGCTACTCATCTGAAAGCCATCAATTCTCTATCATTCCTGATGACCAAGTAGGCTGCCAGCTATAATAGCTCTACAGAGGTACTGTGCAGTGTGACTCCTAATAGAACAATGCCAACCAACCAGAGCTTCCAGGGACTAAGCCACTACCCAGAGACTATACATGGACTGGCCCTGGGCTCCAACTGCATACGTAGCAATAAATAGCTTAGTAAGAGCACCAGTGAAAGGGGAAGTCCTTGGTCCTGCCAAGACTGAACCCCCAGTGAACGTGATTGTTGGGGGGAGGGCAGTAATGGGGGGAGGATGGGGAGGGGAACACCCATATAAAGGGAGGGAGGGTTAGGGGGACGTTGGCCTGAAACCGGGGAAAGGGAATAACAATAAAATGTAAATAAGAAATACCAAGTTAATAAAGAAGAAAAAAAGAAAACATTGGACACATAGTATTGACATTTCATTAATGCAAAAATTTAAAAATAATGTGTGTGTGCGCGCGTGTGTGTGTGCATGTATGTGTGTGTGCGTGTGCACGTGCGCGCACAGTGACCAACTCTAGTAGTGGACAGTTTGATTATTTATTTTCCCAAACAATGAATCAAAATGTTTTTGAGAGTAATATTATTTTGAAAACAGGATTAATAGATACCATAGCATTTCTACCTACACAGGAGATGTTTGATGACTCTTCTCACAATGCTGCACTAGGTTCAAAGAGGACCTTCCATAGTATTATTTGCCACTGTAGAAAGTAACTTCTCAAAATTAAAAATTATTAAGTAATTAAGAAGTATACAATTAAGATGCTAACAACTTACCCTCAAGCTTAAACAATTTTTACTGTAAAAAAATGAAAAAAATTAGTGCAAGTTAGCTTTGTTACAATCAAAAAATTTATTTCCTAGAAAAATATTTCCTGTTTCATAAGAATATATGTGCTGTGATTTGTCTTAATTATTGTGATGATAAATTCTAACTTTCCGACTTTAGCATGTTCAATTTGTATAATCTATATAGAATGGTATTTTGTTGTACTTTTTATTGTTGAGAAGACATTTGTTAAATTGGTTTAAGGAAGGAGTAGTGTTGAGATTAGAGAAGTAGTTCTCAAGGAGACCCGGAGTGTGTCCTGTATGATCGAGGGCTGTGCCTGTGTGAGAGTGCACACGAGAAAGCTACCACAGCTTCCTCTGTCCAGAAGGTGGTTTAAGAACTAACATGTAACATGATGTTGGCACTGGGCCTACAGAAGAATGAGGCAAGTGAGGGACAGGAGGGGAAGCTGCACCTGGGCAAGGCTTTCCTCACTGTGGTAGAAAGTTGTTTTTGAGGAAGTAGTCCATTTTGTGTCTTTCAAATTTATAATGTTTTAGTCATTTTGCAACTATCCTCTCACTGCCATTAGATCAACTATACATGTTCTGTTAAGTAAGGTAAGATATGATAGATGAAATAGAAAGAAAAAGAAAGAGACAGAGAGAGGGAGAGAAGAGAGAAGAAGGAAAGAAGGAAGGAAGGAAGGAGGAAAAGGCAGTCAGGCAAAAGATAAAGAGATTCAGAGACAGAGGGAGTTTGAGTCTTTAACAATACATAGGTGTTGTACTTTCTTAAATTACTGCAACATAGAAATGTGATTGTCTTATGGCACTATCACTTAGAATCACCAGAAATCCCTATCCTATCCCACACCAATTTATCCTGAAAAATGAAAAAGTATATGGAAGTATTTGGCTAAATGCTGGATATATAGTTTGAAAGATTAAGAAAATGAAATAGGATTTAATAAGGAGACTAAAGAAAAGGAAAATTCTGGTGCAAAGATAAACTAGCAGCGATCATTGAGAGAGCATTTCCCTTGGATCAGACACTAATCCATGTACACACGTTTTTGATCCTTTCACATAAATGTATAAATAAGGTAACGTGAAAGTCAGGAAAGGAATCTGTTGATTCATACATAGTTAATCTGGAGTGGACTAACACTTAGGCAAAGGCAGCCTCATTCCAGATTTACCTATGTGCTTAAAACTTTCGCATCTAAATAAGTTTAATTGATCTGTTTCTGCATGCAGAGCTAATAGAGACAAATTGAGAGAAAAGAGTTCCCACAGTCCTTGAGCACTCACATCAAAGGGCTTTGTGCATGGATTCATGGAAGTGCTATATGAGGAAGCACAATTTTCAATCAACAGAATGAAGTCTGGAAAAGTGCACGAGAATCAGCAGTATGTCTACTTAATATGCTATCAAAAATCATTTCTCCTGCTTTTTTCTTTTTAATATGGATATTAGAAATTTCAAATTACATAAAGTGGTTCACATTTATATGGGCAAGTGGTAACTTGAACATTCTCATATCATAATTCACAGGAATTCAGAAATTTGACGAGTAGCAAAAGAGTAGTTTCTTCCTGTAATGTAACTTTTTGTTCAGTTAACGCTTTATTCTAAGTTTTTCAGCATTGTTATCTTATATTTTGTAGAACTCTATGTAAAGTCAATAAATCTTTTTAAATTACATTTATCAATTTTCTTGAGTGCATTTCTACATGTGTCTGGTAGATGTATCATTAGTACATGTAGAAGTCAGGAGACATCTTGCAGTAGCTTAGCTGATTCTCTCCTTCATCGTGTATTGCCATGGTAACAAGAGTCTTTACCTCCTGAGCCGTCTTGCTGCCATGAAATCATAAACACTTTATCTAAGTGCCATTAACATGTAAACTGCTTTGGAAATTAGTGTTCTCTTCTCTCTCTCTCTCTCTCTCTCTCTCTCTCTCTCTCTCCTTAATTTTTAGAAAATAGCATATTCAGCATTAGACACATGTTTATATCTATGCACTCTTTTCTCGAATTTAGGAAGGTTTTCCTGACATAATCAATTCCTGTAACATTTACTTCACTGGTGTGAAAAGAAATATCTAGTTGCTGTGGAACAGAATGGCTTAGTCTTCAGCAAAAGGAAAACCTTTGTGAAAGGAGTATAAAATGAAGGTAAAAAGGAGAATTTTTGTACCTTTGAAATTATATTTGCTTTTGAAGTTTTTTATGATTTAAACTCACTGAAAAAAAGCACACCGCAATGTGGTATCTTCAAATTCTAAGTTAATAGTGACCCCTATAGGTTATTACGTTCTAATCTCTGGATTATTCTTACAGAAATTTTGATTATTTATTTAAATATTTAAATAAATATTTAAACGTTTAAATTTGGGATTAAATTACTTTAGGAAGAATACCATAAAATACTCATATTCCCTTTCTCACTAGGTAATACCACCCACAACTATCTTTAGATTTTTTAAAAAAGGATTTATTCGTTATATATTTTGTGTATGAGTGTTAGCTTATATGTATATTTGTGAACCACATGTGTGCTTGATGCCTATGGAGGTCATATGTGGACATTAGATTCCTGGATCTGAAGACTACCAATGGCTATAAACCACCGTGTGGTGCTGGAAATTGAACCTGGTTGCTTTGCAAGAGCAAGAAGTGCTCTTAACCACTGAGTCATCTTAACAGAAACTATTTTCAGATTTTATTCAAATTAAGACATTTTATTTTTAGAAGCCAAGGTGCCTTTTACCTTTTTTTTTTAGAATTGTGAGATTATGCAGTATAATTTATAATGTCCATATAAAATGGAACTTGGGCTAAAGAAATGGCTCAGCTATTAAAGGCTAGGCTCAAAAAAAAAAAATAAGTGGAACTTAGATTTCCTAAAAATCTTCCGTTTCCACGTTGTTTTTTATGTTTATGTTGGTCTAAATAGGAACAGCCCCCATAGGCATAGGCACAGGGTGTGGCACTATTAGGATGTGTGTCCTTGTTGAAACAGGTGTGAAGGAAGTGTGTGACTGGGGATGGGCTTTGAGGTTTCAAATGTTTAAGCCAGGCCCAGTGTCTCTCTCTGGCACTAACCTCTGAACTGTAAGCCACCTCCAATCAAATGCTTCCTTTTATAAGAGTCATGGTGTCTTTTATAATGCCATGGTAGCTCCTTATAGCAATAGAACTTTAATTATTTCTATTTTTTGTTGTTCTCAGGCTCAAATTGCTATACCCACACTCTCTGGGGTAGCTGGATTCTTTATTTATGGGTGTGTGAGTGAGACCCAGAATGTCTTCTGAGGACAATTTCATCTCTAGTACCTATAACTGAACCTACTTCTGTGTAACTTTATTACACTACTCAGCTCAGGATTACCCCTGAATTTCTCTTAAAAGACTATTAATTTATGATAATGTTAAAGTTTATATTTTTGTCATAATTGGTAACATAAAACATTTATATTCATAAAGAACATAACCTTGAAGTTTCTGATACCATTCTATGATCAAAAGTTATAAAAGATAAAGGAATGTCTAGGGAGAATTGCCTAATGACTGCATGGCACATGGTCCAAACATAAGTCTTAATTATTTTTTGCAGAACATTAGCTCTGGTATAACACATAGTTTACAAAGAAGAAAATGGGTTTCCTAAAGTATAGGACACTGAAAAATAAATTCCGATATAAGGAAATGAAAACCTAAAGAAACTATATTCCTATATAAGAGCTTATATACATTGGAAACGTATGTTTTGTGTTGTTTTATATGTTTGAGTTCAAATTCGAATAAATTTTCATTTTAATTTTCTTGAACAGCAGGCAAGAAGTAAAAGGACTACTGTCCATAACTATTCTAATAATCTTTCAAGTTTATTATTGCTGTGTTCAATTATTCAACATACAATTATTTAAAGAAAACTCCATTCCTTATGACAGCTGATAAAGGAAATGAACTAAAGTGTTTTGTGTACTCCTGGAGAATTAAGATGAAAACTTTAACATAGATAAATATCTCAGAAAAAAACCTACCTACCTGGTGAGTAGTGTAAAAAAAAAAAAAGCTTAAAAATCTTACAAATAATTCAGGGATCTTCTTGCACACAGCGAAAGATACAAATCTTAAATTTACAAAGACCTGTCTTTCTCTGTTAGCCTAATCAATTATTCTTGGAGACTCTAAAATTACTAGTTGTGGGAGCTTCCTGGGTCCCCTCACTGTTTGCCCCCTGCTGAGCCTTGCTGATGCATGTGGAAGCTTTTGTTCTTAACAAAGGAACATCTTGACCTTTCTATTTGGCACTTGGGTGGTAACACCAGGGCGGTAACATCATTGAGTCAATTCCTGTTTTTTGTTCCTGAGGGCTTAAACCTGTTCTTCCACTGTGCTTCCTGGAATTTTCCACTCGATGGACTTGGGGTATATGTTCTGTGAACCTCAGTAAACCTTTGGCATTCTCATAACACGAACGACCCGAGTATGTGTCTTTTCCTTAAATCCCGCAGGCCTATGACCCGTTCCCGGTACCGTGACAGCATGGGCGCCGTTAACTAGTGTATGAATGTTTTCAATTAAATTCTTTGACACCTAGAACATTTTTAGTGCTAGAAATAATATTCTCCTGCAATTAAAACATTAAGGGTAGTTTTCCTTAAACTGATTCTAAACCAGTGATGAACAGAAGCAAGACTGTCCCATAGATTTTATCATAATTAGGAGTGACTAATAATAATAACCTAAGGGAGGCTAATAATAGTGATGAGATTCAAGGTTTGTCACTAACTTGTCCAGTAAAAATACAATTTCACTTCATAAAGTACTACAAGGCCAAAAATTAAGTATTTTCATGGAGAAAGTTATTAACCATGAAGAAGTTCATACAGATACTTATGACATACTTCTAAAATGTGGGCAACGCCTCAAGATTAGCATGACTATGTAATTTATCATTCAAATTTGATAATGACCCTAAAATATTTATAAAAAAATAAAGAACAAAGATCAGCAGAAACATGTTTGAAGAAAAGAATAAATGTTTCTTTACAAATATCACAACTCATTTCTAAATGTTATAATTAAAAGTACATACAAGAGATACAAGTGTAGATGTTCAAATACAGAACATAACCTATTTATCTAGAAACAAACACCTATTTATGTGGAAAAATTACATATCACATTAGAGGCATTGCAGGAGTAAGATGAAGCTATATAATCTATAAATTTTAGTAGAAAAAATTAATATCTATAAGAAAAACTAAAACATAACTTTGCTTAGGCGTGTACCAGTGGTACCTCTAGCTTACCATATGCTAAATGTTGAAGAATTTCAAAAGTATATTGGTAAACCACTGACACCTTGAAATCTTTCAGTGAGAGGGTTTATACAATGAAAAACAGTAAACACTACATATCCAGGTGTGGAGAGCTTTGGGGCTGCCTTCTGAATGCCAGCAGCAAACCACTGAACTGAGAACGGGACCCCCGTTTGAGGAATTAGAGAAAGGACTGAAAGAGCTGAAGGGGCTTGTGACCCCATAAGAACAACAATGCCAACCAACCAGAGCTTCCAGGGATGAAACCACTACCCAAAGACCATACATGGACTGACCCTGGGCTCCAACTGCATAGTAGCAATGAATAGCCTAGTAAGAGTACCAGTGGAAGGGGAAGCCCTTGGTCCTGCCAAGGCTGGACCCCCAGTGTAGGGGATTGTTGGGTGGGGCAGTAATGGGGGTGGATGGGAAGAAGAACACCCATATAGAAGGGGAGGGGGAGGGATTAGGGGGCTGATGGACAGGAAACCAGGAAAGGGAATAACATTTGAAATGTAAATAAGAAATACCCAAGTTAGTAAAAATGGAAGAAAAAAAAAAAAAGAATTTGACATTGGACTAGGACACGGAAGTAGGCTCAAGAGGAATACAGCTAAGAAATGTATTCTTTTTATCTTGATGGTTTTTCATTTGTTCCTGCCCAGTCTATGCCTGTTTGTCCCCTAACTGCTTTGTTTATGACTTAGAACTGGCCTTATTCTTTGTATGTACTTAGAATGATATAAAAGCAGATTGGAAAAAAAATAAACCCACTTCAGCCTCAGAACTGACTGGGGTCAGGCTATAGTATTGTCTAATTGTCTTTTTTTCTTTTTAATCCTTTGCCTTTGCCTGACAGAGCTGGGGTGGGTGGCGTTGCCAGTACATCACTAGTGGAATTTCTAGCTTACATCATACATAGATGGCTTAATCATTTACATGTGAAAACTAAAATTCAAGACTTAGAAGCAAATAAACAGATGAAAACATCTTCTAAATCTTGGAATTGGAAATAAGTTTTGAGCAATAAATAAAGTCATGTAACTCAAAGGACAAATGCTAATTATGACACTTAAAAAATGATGTTAAGCGGGGTTGATTTGCTCAGTGGTAGAGCGCTTGCCTAGGGTTTAAGGCCCTGGGTTGGTCCCCAGCTCCAAAAAAAAAAAAAGAAAAAAAAAAAAAATGATGTTAAAATTATGTGCCAGTAGTGACTGAAGAATGGTATTTTACAACGTGAAAAAAAAATAAGTAAGCTCAGACCAGGGAATGACAGTTTTTTACTATATTTTTCTAGAAGATTCATATTTAAAATGTATACAAAGCCATCCACAAATCAATGAAATTAGGTAGGTGGTCCAACTGTGACATTTAAAGGCTTGAAAAAGAATTTTATCTAGAAGAGTTTATCTCATTGACCAATAAGCAAAGCAAAACAAAACAAAAAAAAAATTCATTGTTATCAGCGATCAAGAGTGCCAATAGACAGCATGAAGGGTTTCAAATTTTCCCCAGGAAATGTGATAAATTCATGTTAACCAACAGCAGGGCAACACAAGTGGAGAAAGAGTGCATTGAGGCAGCAAACTGAAACTACTACAGCATAGATTGTTGGCTATACACTAGCTGTCCTCAATTCTAGTAAGAGAGCAGGGCAAAAATATAACCAGGAACAACCCTATTAGTAACGATATTTCATGAGGACAGAAAGAGTTAATGATCATGACATTTTTCATCTTACTATGCTTCTAAAATATTTTAAAAATAGTTTTTTTAGTAACACATATTGCCTTTTTTGATATGGCACATATATGTATTAGTAGGCATCCATATGAATCATCTTGTGTGTGTAAATTTCTTTCTTGAAAAAAATATTCTCATGCCATCAGTCTCTCCCCTCCTACCTCTATCCTAGTACTACATAATTGCAGTCTCCAAAACTTGTTCATAGAAGTCATTTATAATTAATATATCACTCTATTATCAGATATAGCAAGGAATGTTCTCACATGAATTATTATATGTCTGAGGAAAAGCCATGACTGAGACCAGAAATTGCAACTGAATACAAGGTCTCTACATGAGCAACAAATATTAAATGCTCTCTGGGTCTCCCTCCTAAGTGTATCAAATATCTTGGAAGAAAACTTCCATTTTATATGTTAGCTGATTATATCGATACGACAGAAAATGTAAAGGAACCTGGAGACATCACCTGAGAAACTGACACAACTCGTTGGGTGGAGACTGTGTCCAACCTAGATTGGCAAATGACAGACATTAGTAGTGTGGGTAGGGAAGAAAGTATGGAAAATAGCCTGTTTTCCTTATCTATGAATTCCTGTATATGGTGCTAGCATTTGCGTTTGTAAGAACATGTGTCATATCATTTAACCCTTACAATTCTATAGTTGATTTTCATACCTATACAGTATTAATGAAATCACTACCCTTTTAAGAAATCAAGTATTTTACTAATGGTGTCTTGGTTTCCCTCCCTTTCTTCCTTCCCTTTTCCTTCCTCCCTCCCTCCGTCCCTCCCTCTCTCCGTCCTTCCCGCCTTCCCTTCCTTCCTTTGTTCCTTCTTTGTGTTGTTACAGTGATAAAATACTCTCACCAAAGAAGCTTAGAGACCACGGGCTTATTTTAGTTCATAACTCCAGGTTATAGCCCATCACAGCTCTGTTTATAATTAAGGCCCATACAAATTAGAGTAATCAGGATGATTCCTCATAATTTGACCTCATAAGCATGACCAGAGATGACTCTAGATTCCATCAAGTTGACAATACTAACCATAACAACTTGTGTCTTTACAACATATACTAAGGACAGAGTTTAACACTTGGGTAAAAGAGAGTACAGAGTTAGCATTATCAACCAAGGATGGTACAAAGTAATAGTTTCTATGTGATAGTTATGTCTTGAAATGTTGGGCTCTGTTTTCGGGACTCTTTGAACTACAATGTTTCCCAGTGGCGATCATCTTTCAAGTCTATCTTAAACCACAAATGGAATCACTGTACATTGTGTAGCTCACTTTTTTTTTCCCAAGCTTGAATTTCCAAATATCAGGGAACTCATCCACAGATTTTACAGATGGGCATGCTCAAGACATTCTGATTATCTTTTATTTGCAATTTCATCCCTACTTTTTGGTTTGTGTTAGATAACAGTTGTAGTTCTGCCAGAAATGTTAAGGGTTACTCCGACCCTCTTTACGAGGCTTTCGTCAATTTTATGAGACATCGTTATTTTAAAATATTTGTAGTAGTGGGTATTTCAAAGCGACGTTTGTATGCCAAACCCTGCTCACAGAATATTTTCAAGGGCAAATTACAGGAAAATAAGAATCAACTTTCCTTTGGATACATCCCAAACATATCAAAACAAGGTTGTCAATTGTTATGTCCAGACAGCTGTCAATAAAACCCTACGCTGTAACAAATGTCTTAACTAAGTGAAGCATTTTTCAAGTACAAACCATGTACTTGGAAAATCTTACTAGGAAAAAAGAAGTTAAAATGTGCATCAATATTAAACAAAAGAACGGAAAGGGCTATATTTGGGGAAAATTATATATATATATATATACCAGTGAAAAAAACTTGTTCCACATAGTGGCCACAGGCATAAAATGCGTATGTGAACAGAACAACAACAAAAGGAACACAAAACTAGAAAGGGGACTTAGGTAGAAATGAGATGGCTAAATCCCATGAGGAACCAATGTCTCAAAAGCAGTAACAGTTCAGAGCTCTTCAACAGTGGTACGCACGGGCCTTCCCAAACACAGTTTTCTTTACTTGGCGAAGGAGGGCCAGTCCACGAAGCCACAGATCTATTTTTTAACAGTGGTACTCCGAGGTCGCATCGCCGAAGACCACGCCCTTCCTCCGGGCAAATGCACTGCGCACGCCCGGCAGCAGCCACCGGGTCCAGGTCTGAGCGGAAGTGACGCACTCAAAGCTGAGGGGCGGGTGCGTCTGCGTCGGAAGTGCCTGCCAGACAGTAAATAAGCCCCGAAAAAGCAAGGAAGAAGCTGTCTCCATCTTGTCGGCTCGCGCTGGTCCGGCGACGCGGCGACGATGGGGAGCGTTTTGGGGCTGTGCTCCGTGGCGAGCTGGGTAAGGCGGCCTGGGGCTCGCGGCCCGTGAAAGTTGGGTTTATCCGCCCTCCTCCGGTTTGTGCGGCTCCACTTCGCGGCTGGAGTCTACTGAGGGCGAGGCCGGGCGGAGCGGGGCGTCGCCCGAGCAATGGCTTTCCTTCTGGTGTGAGCCTCGGCTGTCGCCGTTCCAACTCCTTCCTCCCGCGGGTACCGCGGTTCTTGCTGTCACCCCGATACCGGCGACCTCGCACTGCGACACTGTCATTCCCAGAGGCCTCTTTGTTTTAATGCGCAGCCACCAGGGAATCGGGCCTGTTATTTGGGACAGCTTGACAGCAGTGTCGATGTAGCCTCGTTTTTGTTTCTGCTTTTGTTTTGTTTTTTAATACATTAGTCAGAATTCCCTTACTACCTACCTTCTTCGGCATCGGTGGCTTGGATTCTTATATTTTTAAATTTTACGTTTCTGGAAAAGGTGTTCAGGTCTCGGGTACTGATTTTTTTTTTTGTGACGTAAAACATGAGCGTGCAGTCTGAAAGTCGATGCTATAGGAAGGATATATTGCGTTTTCCTTAGGCAGTACAATCATTAGATCAATGGCAAGATTTCGTAACCCAGGTGGCACAGAGGACTCCATTCCCCAATAGACAAAACATTGGCAGTGCAGTTTATAATAAAAACCTTCATTGCTTTTGACTTGGTATTTGGATTCGAATCTTATTCTTTGGCCTATGATTTCTAAATTTAAATCGTAAGAATTTTCTGACTAGCCAAATCATCCTATTGCATATATGTTAACCAATGAACTGGCTAGTTTACATGCATCATCTCTTGAAAAATGCTTTGGTATGACTTGAATTATAAATGCTTAGTTTTTATTCAATACTGTGTGACAGTCCACCGAGTTATTCCCTTATATTTTTCTATTTGCAGTTGGATATGGAAACTTGACCTCAGAGCCTAATTGAATCTGTTGACCCTTTTATACAGAAGGCAAAATTTAGTGTAATAAAACTTAATAAGTAGGAGCTGGGGAGGCGATTCAGCTTGTTGCGCTTGCTAGATTATGGAGTTTAGTTCCCAACACCCACACATTCGACAGTTCACAACTGCTTGGGAATCTGACACCCTCTTCTACTCTCCACGGACTGGCTCCCAGAGGCACATTCTCCCACACATAGACACGCATGCATGCACATAAAAATCGTTTTTTAATTTGTGATACTAGAGTTAGCTTGGTTGTGATGTGAGCACACAGCAGTTCCATTGAGATCATAGACTTAGAGGGATATGAATTTTCCATTTTATTATTTCCCAGTTCAATTATGAGCAATGTTTGTTTTTTTTCCCCCTCAAGGCCGGTGTTTCAATATTTTTTTTTTCCTTTTTTTAAGTTTTAAGGAGTTTCCGTATATGTGCGTTTTAAGTCAAAATAGCTTTGGAGAACACTGTTGGATAAATTTCATTACTACGTCTACAACTTAAGATCGGCACTTTGATTCACTAAAGGAATGTCTTTGACGAAGCTGTCCTCTTGCCTCTCCCTCCCTCCCTGGCTTTTGTTTCTCTAGCTCTCAAATGAGGTGCACTGGTCGGACTTGTCCTTTTCTCGCTGAGTTATTTTTATATAAATGTCTTATCTTGTAATCATAGAATTTATTCTTCTGTGTGTGTTTGCATAATTGCTATGCCATCCATTTCCGTTCCTGAAACATAACGTGCAGCTGCTTCGTGTGCGTCTGAGCAGTTATACTTGATATAGGGAGATTTGTAGGAGACAAATTTCCATAGGAGTACCTGTGGGTCTCTCCCCCAGAGCTGGGATACCCTACTACATCCAATCTGAAGTCTGACTGATGGTGTCAGTCCAGGTTATGCCAACCCTTGTGAGATACTTAAACTCTGCCTTAGTAATGTCTGTACATGTTAAGCTCTCCTGGTCTAAAGCCTATTCATTAACTAATTCATTAGCAAAGAGTTCATTAGAGAAAGTTAGCTAGTTGTTAACCAGTTGTTGACTTACCCTTAAAAAATAAAAAAAAAAACCCACCTTTTCTAGTGATAGTTTTATTGCTATTAACAGAAAGTTGGAAGAAAATAAGAATACCAATTCACTTCAGGGTTGTGGTGCATCATTCGTGCCCCGCACCCCTCCCCACCCTCTAGGGTTGAGAATTCCCAGAATTCTATGACTGTATACTTACCTGGGAGGTGGAGCCTGAAGGTGAGCTTAGTAGCTGTGCTCTTTATGAACCTTCCATTTCTTAGATGAGTCTTGGTTGCTGATGGTTATTTCCCATGTTTTTAAATAGTTTTACTTGATATAGAGGACAAAGGCTGTTCATTATTTGACCTTGTTCTATTTTTGCCTTGGGTTTTGTAGGTGTAGGTAATGTATGCACATCAAATACTTTTAAGCTTTTTGAATTAATGTCACTGTTTATCCCTTCAACACATAGAACGTATATTTATTGGACTGTTTTAAACTATGCTGTTGTTTAATATTTTTCCCAGATTCCCTGTTTGTGTGGCAGCGCCCCGTGTTTGCTGTGCCGATGCTGTCCTAGTGGGAACAACTCCACTGTGACTAGATTGATCTATGCACTTTTCTTGCTTGTTGGAGTATGCGTAGCTTGTGTAATGTTAATACCAGGAATGGAAGAACAACTGAATAAGGTCAGGCTTTTGTTTTAATGTTGATGAACTAAAATTGTAGAATATGCATAAAATAACTTTGGGGGTATTAGAAGTAAAGTGGTATAAATGTATAGTAATATGGAACCCCAGTTTTAGTAGATTATGTTCTTACGATGGCAGCACAGAAAATGTTAGTTCCCATCAGAACAGATGGTAGATTCCTTTCCGAAGACACAGCATGCTTTAGCCTCAGGCCATAAGAAATCAGGCTGGAAGTGGTCTGGACGTTTCCTTCCTGCAACTGGCCCTCATCATATCAGTAGTTGCTATGCAGGCTGTTGGCGAAGATTGTCATCGGCAGTCTTACTCGGTCGTTGACTCTGCCATAATAGCCAGGCAAGATGTAGCCAAGGGTACAGTAGTGACAAGCCAGTTAGAGAGGCCCCAACACTGGAAGGAATTTACATCTGTTATTAACGTAAACCCTTTACTATAAGCCTCATCAAAGCCTGGACTAGAGAGTATCGGGCCTACTCGGGATGCTGCTGCTACTATTTTACTAAGTGGACTACCCTCAGATTTCCTGCCAAGTAACTGCTCTTCATATATACAGCTCAGTGGTATTTAGCTATGCTCAGAGAAGCTTGTGTTTTACAGTGGACATCAGTACCTGCAGAGGCCTGGAAACCAGTTTGAGTGTGGGAAATAACTTAATGGTTGAATGGGTTATCTGTGTCCCTGTGTCCAAGGCTCAGGGAACATTGTTTATGTAGGGACAGAAAGAATGTAAGAACCAGAGGAAATGAAGAACGGTGTCAAATTCTGACTTTCAGGCATAACATTCTACGTGCAAACTTGCAGCGTCTATGGTGTACACATGATTGGACCCACAAACATCAGCGATGGAGGAGGGAGGGACTCCCAAGGTTCTACCTCTTAGAATTCACACGTAATTAGGTAGCTGCTGGGGGAAGAAAGACAATTTCTTCAGTACCGTAGCCGTGGTGTCTGTGGTCCTCTAAACAACCCTTCAGGAAGCAACTGTAATGAAAGTGTCATTGGGTCAAAGGAAAAAATAAACAGGACAAATAGGAAGACAACAGGGATCAACAGGAGTAGGAGGGAGACAGGAAAGGATGGTGGCGTGACGATGATCAGAGTCCATTATACATGTGTACAGAAATGTCGTGATGGAAGCCATATGTATTAATGTATATCAGTACAGAAGTAAACCATACTTTGGTAATGTCATTGTAACAGGAAAGCTGTTACACACACTTTGTGTGTGTTTTGATTTTTGTTCCCTGAAAAGGGGACATTTTAAAGATAAGTAAAATGTAAGTGCAATGCCTGAAAGTGAAGCCCTAATGACTGGGAAAGGCTGTGAGCAAGTGACTTCTGAGGATTGCCTTGGTAAAGACAGAAGTCAAGCACTTAGATATACAGACTGTGCAGTGGTAAGATCACAGGGAATAGGCCTCAGATGGGCTATATGGATGTCGTAGTAACTGGCATCCAAATATTGTCAGTGCCAGCCAGGGTCTAGCTCTTGGGAACTAGAGGGAAGTGCTCACAGCTGCCTGACCTCCCACTTCCTAGAGAGGTGATGGCCCTCTTCTGTCCTCAGTGGGAACCTGTGCACATATCTACACAAACATATAATCAAAAATAAATCTTTTTAATAGATGAATAGATTAATTGATTTATACCTATATAACAATATATACCATTATATATAAAACTATATAACTATATAACCGTGTGTGTATGTATGTATATACATACATATATATATATACATATATATGCACTGTTGGAAAATGATTCAGTGTTAGCTAGAACTTGATCAACAGCTCTCAAGGATTGACAGAGAGGAAGGACAGTACCTGAAGAAGCAATGAGAAAAACCACAAGAACACACGCTTTAGATAGAATTGTAGGAATGACTGTCAGTACACCAAGGATTAAAGACGGTGAGGACTTAAACAGCTGCTGGATATGACTGCTTCAAAACTAGTATTTAAAGTACAGTATCCTTGGAGTACTGCGATTAGGCGTGGGAGAAAAAGTTTATTTTTATGCATATGAACAGTAAGTATGTGTAGTTCTTAATAATACTGCCACTTTCCTCACAAAAGTTTCTTCTTTGTACTCTGAGTTCAATGTGATTTTCTGTCTGTGAGAGTGTGTTGCTGCAGATCACCCATGTTGCCTGGCAACAGTGCTGTTACTGTGCCCCTCTATCCCAATCCATTGTACTTTTCTGAAGTGGTCCCTGCTGTTTCTCAATTACAATATAAATACACTGTCAGCAATAAGCTCCTTATAATCACAAGTAACATGTAAAGGTCTTATACTCAAAATCGATATAAATAGCCTTGACTTTAAAAAGCCACTTTTTTATTGTCTACGTCTTTTTTTTTTTTTTTTTTTTTTTTTTTTTTTCGTTGTTTGGGACTTAACCCAGGGCCTTTTGTTTGTTAGGGAAGCGCTCTACCACCTAGCTAAATCCCCAACCCCTGTCTATGTCTTAAAAATGTGACTCTTTTATGTAATTCTTTAAGCTTTTGTTCACTTCTCACCTATTTTGCATATGTAATTCAGCATACCACAGTAGAATGCTAGTCTTAGGATATTTGAAATTATGATACAGTATAAATATGTACTTTTTGTTTTTATGTAACTTAAAATACATATTTAAAGAATAAAAATAAATCTTGAGCTCAGAGAAATCATCCATCTTAGACTTGGCCATTGATAGTTTACTGTTTGCTTGCCTGGAAGTTTTAATGTGTGTGTGTATATGTCTGTGAAAATGTCTCGCTATATAGCCCCAGTTGGCTTGGATCTATGTGTAGACCAGGTTAACTCTGAAATCTGCCTACTTCTGCCTCCCCAAATGCTAGGATTAAATAAATGCCCCTGCTACCATGCCTGGCCTTAACTTCCCCACCACCTCATTTTACCGAGTTAAGATGCTTATATTGTGTGTGCCTGTGCATGTGCGTGTGCCTACGGATGTATGTGTATGTGTGTTATGGCCTGTAAAGCAGATTACAGTTTACATGGAACTTTAGTTCATGAAAAGTATTGATCATAAACTCATTTGGTTTTTCTAGATCCCTGGGTTCTGTGAGAATGAGAAAGGTATAGTTCCTTGTAATATTCTGGTTGGCTACAAAGCTGTGTATCGCCTGTGCTTTGGCCTGGCCATGTTCTATCTTCTCCTCTCTTTACTAATGATCAAAGTGAAAAGCAGCAGCGACCCTAGAGCCGCGGTCCACAACGGGTAAGCTTTGGTGACAGGAGAGAATATCTATATCACCTTTTCTTTCCAGGAATTTTGACTTTATCTAAAGAAATTTCAAAGCAGATTTATCTTTTTCATTAAAAAAGTTTTAAAAACTGTTGATTTTACTAGAGAAAGTCTTGTCTTGGGTATTAAATAATAGTGGTGGGTCATTTATTGGCATCACATCTGATTATGAATTTTAATATCAAAAGAGGCTATATGTGTGATTAAAGGAAGAGTATTGGTGCCCCTTCTTTTAGCTTTTGGTGAACCAGTCCTATCATATAGAACTCTGAATTCCTAGGTCTGCAAGGCAGCCAACTAGAAAGAAATATTATTACTGAACAGGTATACTTTTCTAGATGATTGTTTTCCACAAACTAGGAAGAAAACAAAACTGCTAATTTAATCAGTCTCCTTTACTATTGAGTATGTCATCTGTTTTTTATTTGAATGACTTGAATTTTATGTTTCCTTTTATAAATTAGTTTTTCTTTATATGTTCTATTGTTTATTTGTTGACATGCTTTGTGAAAGACAGGGAGTAAAAATGTAATACTAGGATAATAAAAATTGTTCTATAACAGGTTTTGATCAGTTTAGTCATTGGCTGTCTTAAATTACTATTTTAGATGTAGGCATTTGTCCTAATTTATTAAAGCTGTTCATTTGTGACATGAAATTGTGCTTTATATATACACATATTATGCAGCTCAGTGCCGTGAAATGAAGCCAGTGTTCTTAGATGAACTGGTGGCACGTCTTTTCTTAGGACCATCTTTACAGTAGCCTACATAATGATTATTTTATGTTCAGTATATGCTTAATATAAAGTGTAACTGTTCTTTAAGTGGTTCTGAAAAGCTTTAGTATTTGAGTTGTTTTTTTGGGTTCTTATTACTTTGTTTCTGTCTTAGATTCTGGTTCTTTAAATTTGCTACAGCAGTTGCAATTATTATTGGCGCATTCTTCATCCCAGAAGGCACTTTTACAACCGGTGAGGAGTTTTTAAAAATTTTGTTTTGTATAGGAGGCCATAGTAACTGCTACCTGGAGTTCTAATTTCTTTTGTTTGGTATTTCCTTTTTTACCCCAGTTGCAAAATCAATTTACTTATGTTTTCCCTTTTTGTATTAAGATTTATTAAGAAAAATAATAAAAATGAACGCAGTCATTCCTTTGCTTAAACTGCACTGTTTCTCATTTCAGTGTGGTTTTATGTGGGCATGGCAGGCGCCTTTTGCTTCATCCTTATACAACTAGTCTTACTTATTGACTTTGCCCATTCTTGGAATGAATCCTGGGTTGAAAAAATGGAAGAAGGGAACTCAAGATGTTGGTATGCAGGTGAGCTTTTGTTTCTTCTATCTTGCGTGTAGTGAATGTTGGTGAGAGCAGAATAGGTTACGGGTACATCACTTAGGATTTTTGTGTTCTAATGTCCTCTGAAGAGGTTTTCTGTTGAACTTTATGGATGACTGTATCAGCAACTTGTTGAAAATTTTGTTCTTAGTAACTAGGAATTTATCCAGGGATCAGAAAAGAAACCAAAGACCCTTAAATAGCCCAAAAACGCTCCAAGTCAATTTCTTAAAGCTTTATTTTTGTACCCAAACTTCCCTGTACATTAAAAGTTTAAAGGGAAGACCACTAATAAACACAGAGTTGTGTAATTGGTCAGCAGCAATACACAGCACAAACAGGAACTTCAGAACACTAAAGCATAAAGGATGCCTAACAGCTAAGGAGATTTCTGCAGTAGTATAATTATAACAATAAGCATGAACTGATTAGTTATCTAAAATGTAAGATTTCTTTAGAAACAAGTGCCATGCTAACTTCCTAATATTTTTATAAAATCTAATAATTCAGTTGCTTTTCTTTCACAGCCCTGTTGTCAGCCACCGCTCTGAATTACTTGCTGTCTCTGGTCGCCATCATCCTGTTCTTTGTATACTATACTCACCCAGCCAGCTGCTCGGAAAACAAGGCGTTCATCAGTGTCAACATGCTGCTCTGCATCGGCGCGTCTGTAATGTCCATTCTGCCCAAGATCCAGGTATGCACTGCCTACCATGCTTTTTTTTTGTTTTTCATCTTTTATTAACTTGGGTATTTCTTATTTACATTTTGATTGTTATTCCCTTTCCCGGTTTCCGGGCCAACATCCCCCTCTCCTCCCCCTCCCCTTCTCTATACGTGTTCCTCTCCCATCCTCCCCCCATTACCGCCCTCCCCCCCACAGTCTAGTTCACTGGGGGTTCAGTCTTGGCAGGACCCAGGGCTTCCCCTTCCACTGGTGCTCTTACTAGGCTATTCATTGCTATCTATGAGGTCAGAGTCCAGGGTCAGTCCATGTATAGTCTTTAGGTAGTGGCTTAGTCCCTGGAAGCTCTGGTTGCTTGGCATTGTTGTACATATGGGGTCTCGAGCCCCTTCAAGCTCTTCCAGTCCTTTCTCTGATTCCTTCAACGGGGGTCCCGTTCTCAGTTCAGTGGATTGCTGCTGGCATTCGCCTCTGTATTTGCTGTATTCTGGCTGTGTCTCTCAGGAGAGATCTACATCCGGCTCCTGTTGGCCTGCACTTCTTTGCTTCATCCATCTTGTCTAATTGGGTGGCTGTATATGTATGAGCCACATGTGGGGCAGGCTCTGAATGGGTGCTCCTTCTGTGTCTGTTTTAATCTTTGCCTCCCTATTCCCTCCCAAGCTACCACTCGTTTTTATAGAGCCTTTACTTTCTAAACTTTTACAAATCAGAATGATGTCAGATTTTTATCTTCATTGCTTAATATTTTCTTTGTAGGAATCACAACCAAGATCTGGCTTGTTACAGTCTTCAGTAATTACAGTCTACACAATGTATTTGACATGGTCTGCTATGACTAATGAACCAGGTATGTTTTCTTTATAATGAGTCATGCAGTATTGTTTTTTATTCAAAACTTGTCATTTTAAGAGATGAAGTTACTTAGTTACTAGTAGAGAAGTAAAGCTCTTGTAGGTAGTATCAGTTCATCTTGAAGGTATTGCTATCTTTTCTTTTCACTACTGATACGGCTCTAAAAACAGTCATTTATACTGGGCTGGAGTTTAGTGGTTAAGAGCACTGACTGCTCTTCCAGAGGTCCAGAGTTCAAATCCCAGTACCACATGGTGGCTCACAACCATCTGTAATGAGATCTGATGCCCTCTTCTGGTGTATCTGAAGACAGCTACAGTGTACTTATATATAATAAATAAATCTTTTTAAAAAATCATATAAACTTAATTTTTACAGTTATCTGAGATAGTTGAATATGGGGAGAAATAAAGTATTTTCAAATGTTTTGTGTTTTGTTTAAGACAGAGTTTCACTTTGTGGCTCAGGCTGAGCATGAATACTTGGAAGCCACCCCCCACCCCCACCCCCCACCTCAGCCTCCAAAATGCTGTTGTACATTTAGTTATACGTTTTTCCCAAGTTTTGTAACTATCTTGTATTAGATAATTGGCTTTGTATGGATCTCTGTACTCCAGTTACAGTGAATCCCATGGGAAATAGAAACCTGTATATTTTGAAGGTATAAAGAAATTATAATTTTTAGAAAATAATTTTTCCTTTTCTGTAAATTAATATTCATATAAAATAAGTTTTCTGATTCATTATTTGCAAACTCAAATTTGTCAGTTACAGAGACAGGGATCTTCTCCCCTCCCACCCTAAAATAAGCAATTTTAAAATATCCCAAATAATTTGCTTGAGAAGTTATCCTATGTAGTGTTCATTAATAAAGTGGAGGTTGAAGATTTGGATTTGTTGGAATTTAAAATGAATATATATTGGATATTTTTAGTGCAGTGGTTCTCAAACCTTCCTAATGCTGTGACTTTTTAAGAGTTCCTCATGTTGCGATGATGCCCAACCATAAAATTATTTTTGCTGCTACTTCCTGATAGTGATTTTGCTACTGTTATGAGTCATATGTAAATCCCTGAGTTTCAGTGGTCTCGGGTGACCCCTGTGAAAGAGGTGACTCACAGATTGAGAAATCCTGCTTTGGCGGACACTTGTCCATTCAAGATGGTAAAGAAGGGTAGAAAAGGCTTAAAACACTTGCATTTCTTTTCATTCTTTTTTTTCTTTTAAATATATGATGGGTTTTACTTTTTGAGTTTTATGAGGGTGGTATGTTATAAACATGGGCTAAAGTAGTAGATAAACCTGATGCCTTAAGGACTCCCTGAGCTCTGAGGGATTTGATGGAGACCTTCCATTTAGACTCCACATGGTGTCTGCCTGTGGGTCTCTGCATCTGTTTTCATCTGCTGTTGGAAAAAGACGCAGATGCTGACGAGATAAGACACTGAGTATAGCATGAGTATAGCAAAATTTTGTTTGGTCTTACTGTACGTCTCTGGGCTACCTAGTCTCTGGATACTCAAGCAGTGTCGGGTATAGGAGTTTCTTCTGGTGGAGGAGGCTTAGGTAAAGTCAGACGCCGGTTGTTTACTCCCACAAGTTCTGTGTCACCATTGCCCTAGTATAGTTTGTAGGCAAGAAGGATTGTAGGTTAAAGGTTCTGTGGCTGGGTTTGTGTACATATTTCTCTACTGGTAACCAGCAGAGCCCCTTCCTGTACCAATAGAATGCAGGAGTCTGTGATCAATGAGTTGTGTGGGTGTTGTCCTCTGCAGAGGGGCCCTGCTGTCAGTTTGCAGAGAGCAACACTTTGTCTTAACAAAAGCGTGGGTTGTTTGGGAATTTCCATCCCACCACCTTGGCCAACAACTTCATTGAACAAAACTCAGCCCCACCACTGGAAGCCTCACTGGTGACAAGAGATGGCCAGTTGGGACTCTACATGCCCCACTAATTAACGAGTCCCCATTAGGATCACCTTCATGTATTCTAAGATGTTTTCACTGTACACTAACCCAAATGCCCCCCAAATCCAGCTGTTTTCTCCTGAATTCTACCTATCCACCCCATCTCCCCGGCCCCCTTGATTTTCCACTCCCATCCTTGGCCATACCCAGTACACCTGTAAAACCTCTTTCCCCCTCTCTGAGATTCTGGTATCCCCTCAGATCTCTCCTCTTGACCTATCTTCTTTGGATCTACAATTGTAGCTTGGATATCATTTACTTATAATGGCTGATAGCCACTTATGAGCAAATATATAAAGTATTTATCTTCCTAGGTCTGAGTTACCTCACCGAGGATGATTTTTTCCCCTAGTTCTGTCCATTTGCCTGCAAATTTCATGATAACTTTTTTCTAAAAGCTGAGTAATATTCCATTGTGTAAAATTTATTTTTCTATTCTTCTATTTTTCCAGTTTCTGGATATTATGAATAAAGCCACAATAAACATTGTTGAGCAATTATCCTTGTGGTAGGATAGAGCATCCTTTGGATATATGGGTCTTGAGGTAAATTGATTCCCAGTTTTCTGAGGAACAGCCACTGAATGATTTCCAAAGTGGCTGTACAAGTTTGCACTCCCACCAAAAGTGGAGAAGTGTTCCCTTTCCTCTTTCTCAACAGTGTGAAGTGTCACTTGTGTTACTGATTTTAACCATTCTGACATGTGTTAAGATGGAATCTCAAAGTGGTTTTGATTTGCATTTCCCTGAATGGCTAACGATGTTGAATATTTCTGTGTTTCCTCTATTGAGAATTCTGATTAGATCTATCTGTACCCCATCTTTTAATTGGATTATTTGTTTTGGGGTTTTGTTTTTGTTTTTGTTTTTTTTGAGATCTAGTTTTGTGTGTTCTTTATATATTTTAGATATTGGTCCTCTGTTGATTATGGTAAAAATCTTTTCCCATTCTGTAGGCTGCCACTTTGTGTGATAGTACCCTTTGCCTTATAGAAGCTTTTCAGTTTCTTGAGGTCCTATTTATTGTTGATCTTAGTGCCTGTGCTATTGGTGTTCTGTTCAGGAAGTTTTCTCCTGTGCCAGTGAATTTAAGGCAATTCCAACTTCTTCTTTTATCGGGCTCAGTATATTTGGTTTTATGTTGAGGTTTTTGATTCACTTTGTATTGAGTTTTGTGCAGGGTGATAGATAAGGATCTATTTGCATTCTTCTACATGCAGACATCCAGTTAGACTATCACCATTTGTTGAAGATGCTCCTCCCCCCATTCTATGTTCCTGGTGTCTTTGTTAAAAATCAGGTATCCATAGGTGTGTAGATTTATGGCTGAGTCTTTGATTCCATTCCATTGATCAGCTTGTCTGTTTTTGCCAATACCAAGTGGTTTTTATTACTACAGCTGTTTGTAGTGCTTAAAATCACAGATGATGGTACCTCTGTAAGGCTTTTTTTTTTTTAATTGTATAGGATTATTTTAGCTCTCCTTGGTGCTTTTATTCTCACATATGAAGTTGAGAAAGTTGTCCTGTCTGTAAAGTTGTCTGTAAAGAAATGTGTTGGGATTTTGATGGGGATTGCATTTTGGTTAAGATGGACATGTTTATTACCATGTTACTAATACCAATTCAGGAGCATGGAAGATCGCACCATCTGTTATTGTCAAGTTTTAATCATACAGATCTTTCACTTGCCTGGTTAGAGTTACTCCAAGATATTATATATTATTTGTGGCTATTGTGAAGTGTTGTTTCCCTGATTTCTTTCTCAGTCTGTCATTTGCATATCGGAACACTACTGTTTTGTTTTGTTTTGAATTAATCTTATATTCAGCTACTTTGTTGGGTTTTTTGGCTGTAGGTGTTCACTGGTAGAATTTTGGGGGCTACTTATGTATACTATCATACCATCTGGAAATAATAGTACTTTAACTTCTTCCTTTCTAATTTTTATCCCTTTGATCTCCTTCAGTTGTCTCATTGTTCTAAATAAAACTTCAAGTACTATATTGAGTAGATATTTATGGACACCTTGTCTTGTTCCTAATTTTAGTGGAATTTCCTTGAGTGTCTTTTCATTTAATTTGTTGGCTATATATAGGGTTGCTGTAAATGCTTTTATTATGTTGTTATGACCCTTGTATCCCTAATCTCTTTAGAACTTTTAGGGGTGTTGGGTTTTGTCAAAAGCTTTTTCTGTATCTAATGAGATGATCGTATGAGGTTTCTTTTTTTCTTCAGTTTAGTTTTTTTGGTGGATTACATTTAATGATTTTTGTATCTTGAGCCATCTCTGAGATTTCTTGAATGAATCCTACTGATGGATGGTCATTTTGATGTGTTCTTGGATTCAGTTTGCAAGTATTATATTTGTAGCTGTGTTCAAAGGGGGAATTAAGTCTGTCATTCTCTTTCTTTGTTGAACCTTTATGTGGTTTATGTATCAGGGTAACTGTGGCCTCATGAAATGAACTGGGCTGATATTCCTTTTGTTTCTATTTTATGGAATAACTTGAGGAGTATTGGTGTTAACTCATCTTTGAGAGTCTGGTAGAATTGTGCTAAATCCATTTGGTCCTGGGAATTTTTTCAGTTGGAATAGTTTTAATGACTGCTTCTGTTTCACTAGGTATTAGAGGTCTTTTAAAATCCGTTCTTTGGTAATTTTGATAAATGTTACCTATCACAACTATCCATTTCTTTTAGGTTATCCAATATGGTAGAATCTAGGTTTTTAGTATGTTCTTATGATTCTCTGGATTTCCTCGGTGTCTGTTATGTACCCTTTCATTTCTCATTGTGTTACTTTGGATAGTCTCCACATTTTGGTTAGTTTGGATAGGGTTTGCTTATCTTGTTATTTATTTTTTTTCTCAAAGAACCAGCCCTGCTTCCTTGACTGTTTGTATCGTGTCTCTGTTTTGGTTTGGTTAGTTCTTGCTGTCCACTCCTCTTGCATCTTGCATGTGCTTGCTTCTTTTTGTTTAGAACTTTCAGATGTGCTCTTCAGTTGCTCGTATGAGAGCTCACCTTTTTTTTTTTTTTTTTTAAATGTAGGAACTCCTCTTAGCACCCCTGTCAAGAAGTTTGGCAATGCTATATGTATATTTCATTTAATTCTAGAAAAGTCTTTCTTACTTGTCCTGTTTTCTCATTCAGTAGAGAGTTGTTCTTTCTCGCTGAGCTTGTAAGCTTTCTGTTGTTCTTGTTGCTCATATCCAGCTTTAATCAGTGATGGTCTGATAGGATGTAGGGATTGCAGTTTTCTTGTATCTGTCGAGATTTGCTTTGTCTTTAAGTGTGCGGTCACTTTTTGGAGACTATTCCATGAGGCGCAGAGGTGTATTCTTTTCTGTTTATGTGAAATGTTGTATACCAAGCTGTTGGGTCCATTTGGTCTGTAAGAACTTCTGTTTAGTTTTTAGCTGAATTACCTGTACATTGGTTAGAGTGGGGTCTTGAAATTTCCCAATAGTATGTGAGGGTAAATATGTGATTTAAGCTGCAGTGATAATTCTTTTACAAACTAGGGTGCCCTTGTATTTGGGGCATAGCTGTTAGGGAGTGAAGTGTTACCTTGGCGGATTTTTCCTTTGATGAGTATGTAATGGTTACAACAACCTTCATTGTATTTGTAAATGTATTAACTTTGGATAAGGTATCTAAATTTTTTACTTATTTGTTGACCAAGATACCTTGGCTCTAAGGTAAGATTGGAAAGAAAGTGATTTTAGCTTTTCTAAAAGCCTTTCTAAAGTCTCATCAATACAAATTATATCTCAATACATACGAATTATGTTTAAATATCTTGTTATTTTGTGCCTTTTAAAGCCCTTTTGGAGTCCTAAGAGTTCAGTGTCCTAATTTTTTTATACTACTGTAACATTAAAGAACCTTAATGTACTTTATAGAAACAAACTGCAATCCAAGTCTACTGAGCATCATTGGCTTCAATACCACAAGACCTGTCCCAAAGGACGGGCAGTCTGTTCAGTGGTGGCATCCTCAAGGAATTATAGGACTCGTTCTCTTCCTGCTCTGTGTGTTTTATTCGAGGTAAGACAGGCTATGAGTCCACTTTACAGGAAGTGCGTTTATATAGACTAAGGAATCATTAAAAAACTGTTTCCTTATGAATTTCTTCATGCAGCATCCGTACCTCCAACAACAGTCAGGTTAATAAACTGACTCTAACAAGTGATGAGTCAACATTAATAGAGGACGGGAATGGCAGAAGCGACGGGTCACTAGACGATGGTGAAGGCGTCCACCGAGCTGTAGATAACGAAAGGGATGGAGTCACTTACAGTTACTCCTTCTTTCACTTCATGCTCTTCCTGGCTTCGCTTTACATTATGATGACCCTTACCAACTGGTACAGGTACTTACAGTTCACAATCACTTCAGATAATTCTTGTGGATTTTCATGCTATATGGCTCTACTTGAGTATGCGTGTGTGTACATTTGTGTGTGCTAAATAGACTAGCTAGCAAACTCTAGTGATTCTTCTGTTCCCACCTCTCCCATGCCACCATACCTGGTCTTTTAAGCTGTGGGTTTTAGGGATCAGACTTCAGTCGTGATGTTTGCAAGGCAAGTGCTTTACCTCCTGAGCCATTTCTTGAGCTCTAAAGCACTTTTTTAGTCCTCGGATGTATCTCACTAGTTAAAATGAATTCTGAGACACAGACTTACTTACTTATTTGACAATTACACAAGCATAGTTGTTCCAAATCTTGAGGATACTTAAATAGAAAACTTCACTAAGCATATTTTAATAGAAATGGATGTTAACTAAGTTGGTTTAACATACTATTATTTTTAATTTTAATACTATAAATTTATTCCTAATATAATAACAGCATATAGTTGTTTCATACAGTTGTTTAAAAGAGGATTCTTTTTTTAGCGATATCATTAAAAGATCTGAAAAGCTGGGTTGGAGAGCCAGATGACTGGTTAAGAGAGCACCGGCTGCTTTTCTGAAGGACCAGGTCCAATTTTCAGCATCCATATGGTACCTCATAATTTTTTAACTCCATTTCCAGGGCATTTCATACCTTGTCTATACATGGCACCATAAGCATAGACATGTATGGAATGCACAGACATACATAGAAGCGAAATAACCATACAACACATAAAATAAAAAATATAAAATAAAAATATAAAAGGTATCTGAAAAATTTTGATGCAGATATGTTAATGTGAGTTGATTTTAGAACTACTAGTTTTCTTACCCCAATCCTATCCCTCCCTTCTCCAGTCTACTCCCCTCTTTTTTTCTTCAGAAAAAGAATATGAACCAACCATGGCATATCAAGTTGTAGTAAGACTAGGCACCGCCCCTCATAGTGAGGCTAGATAACCCAGTAGGAAGAGTATGTCCCTAAAGCAAGCAAAGAGTCAAAGACAGCCCCTACTCCCACTTTTATGAGTCCTACAAGAAGACCAAACTATTAACTATAATTTTTGGTAATCCCTTCAAAATTAATACTTTCCTCATAAAATATAAAGTAACTTTATAATTTGCTTTTAAAATGACTTTGACTAAAATGATTGCCAAAAGAATCTAAGCAAGATTGACACTGACCTATGTGGTTGGACAAGTATGTTTTATTTTTTTATACATGTCTTTAAATATTATAGAACCAGCAAAAGATGGAGAAAAACATCATTCTTGCTAGTATTTACGCATTTGTATTATGAAAGAGTATTTTAATTTACTTAAATTTTGTAAATTTAAATTTATTTAAATTACTAATTACATCTTATTGAGTTAAGAATTAAGTAGTTATCAGTAATTTAGTAACTTATTTACTATATAACAAATATTGAAAATTTAGAACTAAGCCAGGCAATGGTGAAGCACACCTTTAATCCCAGCACTTGGGAGACAGAAGCAGGCGGATCTCTGATTCTATGCTAGCCTGATATATATATATATATTATATATGTATATATATATAATATATATATCTATATCTATACCTATCTATCTATCTATATATATGTATATATTGATATTGAATTCCAGGGAAGCCAGGACTACACAGAGAAATCCATGTGTTGAAAAAACAAAAGTAAAAATAAATATGAAGGGGTGTGTGTGGGTGTGTGTGTGTGTGTGTGTGTGTGTGTGTGTGTACAGAAAATCAGCTAACTTCAAGATCTCTTTCCTTCCCCATCTGTCAAATCTGAGAAGGGGAGGAGGTGAGGTAGAGAAGGGAGGCCCATAAACATTCCAACCAGGTACAGAATAGTCAGATGAGACTACTCAGTTCTCATCCACTCCTGTTTAATAACATGTACGAAGTGCATACTGTGCCTCAAACTATGCGAAAGGTTTGCTGCAGCACCATCATGAGTCCATGATACTGCATATTGCTATCACAAACTCCGTACAAAGGAAGCTTTGATTAAGGGGCCTAGTAAGATGACTTAGTAACTTAGTAACACAAGCCACTGACCTCCAGTCACTTTTTATTAAATTGCAGGTATGAGCCTTCTCGTGAGATGAAGAGTCAATGGACAGCAGTCTGGGTGAAAATCTCTTCCAGTTGGATTGGCATTGTGCTGTATGTTTGGACACTGGTGGCACCACTTGTTCTTACCAATCGGGATTTTGACTGAATGGGGCGTCTGGCATGAGTCCCACTTTGGTCATTGTTTATTTGACAGTAACAGTATTCCCAGTTTTTGTACAGTTGTATGTGCTGTTGTGTAACAGTTTTTTCTCTTGCATGAAATAGATTTACTCTGCCATTTTATCCATGTTCTTGCTAAGTGTACTGGTGATATAAATTGCAAAGGGAGAATTTTGAATGTGGTGGCAAATTAGCAAAGATGGACGTTGATAGGCATATCATCTGCTCTGTACATATGGAATTAAAATTGTGTTAGAACTTATGCTACTTTAGAAACATTAAGTGTATGGCTGCCTTTTGAAATACTCGACGTGTTGTTGCCTTACAGAGGACTACAAATACAAAGCAAATGGCTGTTTTAAAATTATGTAAATAAGTCACAAGCTAGTTGTCTGAAAACTCTTAAGTCACTTTAATTTTGATAGAATTTTTTCTTACGAGGAGGTCCAGGATGTTTCGTTTTGTGGAAAGCAGTATAGGAAGTGGAGGTAAGCTGAGCAGTAGGCAAGAGCCTTCACAGAAAGTCACTGGTAATGAGTTTTAAAGCAAGTACTGTAGATTATGATTTTCTCTCTAAGAAAGTATGGCCTTTACAAAAAAATGAATGGTTTGCTCTTTGTGAACACACAATTATGGATTTCATGGAGATATTAACAGCTCTTCATGTAGACACAATTTTGAAAAGGATATTGTGTTAGAAAAATTTGAAACTATGTCTCCCAAACAAAATGGGAAACCTTAGAGGACATAAAATATTAGGCTCGGGTTAGGTACTTTTAAGATAAAGTCTAGTCCAGGTTAAATGTCAACTAGTGCAAAAGCTAGTGACAAAGCTGGATACCAAAAATAGCCAACATTACAACATAAACACTTTGTATTCAAAATATACAATTCACTTTATAAATTATTAATGGTATATAATTTGTATAAAATATATTGCTGCTGTCCAGCATGCTTTTTTTTAAATCCAAACACAAGGCCAGGGGGATAGTTAATTTGAAGAATAGATAACTTCCATTACACTACACATTTAACCATGCTTAAATGTTTGTTTACTGCCATGCAATTGATATTATAATTCTATTGAAAATCAGTATGCCTCAATTTAGATAGAAATGCTTATTTATGTTAGTATCTAGTTTAAAAGCTTTTAAAGCTTCTTTAAAAATATTTATTGTGCAAATGGAATAGAGCAATTCATCTTAATTTTCCAACCTTATCCTGTGTTAATACTTTGTTTCACAAGTTTGAATGGCTGTGTTCTATCTCTTAAATAAACAAATTCAAAGAAAATGTGTGGTGTTAGCTCTTTAGCATTACAAATTTAGATGGACTTAACTCAGATTCTTTCTTCCCTCCAGCGGCCTTTTTTCCCTTTTTTAAAAGGTTGTGGTGTGTTTTTCTCCAGCCAACAGTTTGTCTTGAGATTTCTATTGCTGTGATAAAACACTGACCATTAAGTAACTGGAAAAGAAAGGTTTATTTCATCTTATAGTCTGAAGTCCACCATCTAGGAAGTCGGGGCAGGAACTGAAGCAGAGCCTCGGAGGAGAGCTACCTATTGGCTTGTTGCCTAGGACTTGGTCTGTCTGTTTTTATATACCATTCCAGAACCATAGGCCTGGGGGTGGAAGGTGGGGTGATGAAGACACCACCTCAATTGGCTGGGCTCTCTCTCCATCAAGGTGATTTAAGAAAATGATCATCAGGCTTGCCTACTAGCCATATAATTGGGATGTTTTCCCAACTGAGACCTTTCCCAAATGACTATCCTTTTTGATAAGATATTTCTATCCATAAACCACTACATTAACTTTTGGTCTCTAATGGAACACATAAGACTTGGAAACTTTTTTGGCTCATAAGTCTGAAGGTTTCAGTACACAATAAAGTGTCCTTATTTCTTTGGAGTGTCAAGGTATCACACCAGTGAGAATCCACAGCAGAGCAAGATTTTGGACTCTTCAGCCCTCAAAATGGACTAGGATTATGTATCTTCAAGGGTCTGCCCACAAGGTCCCACCTTGTGAAGTTTCCTGGGAACACACTGTCAACATGGGAACATTTGACATTTAGCTCTAGCAGTTGCCAAACTTTGGTATATTTTACTTGTAAATTCTTTATAGTTTCTAGAGTATTAGGCAAGCAATTTATATGGGTATGTGAGAGAGACAGACAGGAGGCCGCTGGAGTACCTGGAGCTAGTGAATTGCCTGATGAGAACTGAACTCTGGTTTCTAGCCATTACAACTTTTGTAATAGCCAAACCTAAGACAATGGATATCTTTCGGTGGGTGAATGATTAAACATGGGGTATAAGCTAAGCAGTAAGGAAATAGCTAACTCAAATTCCAAGTTAGCGAAAAAAGTCACGAAATGTGGAAATGGCTTGTCTAAAATACTACTTGTAGCTTGTATTTGCAAACCAAACTTTAACCTCTGGCCAACCTAACAATAACAAGCCAGGTTAAGATTAACTTAATGAAGACAATGTAATCAATTTTACTACACTTTGGAACCCATTGAGACATACCATATTCCCAATTTTTCCTTTGTGGCCCATTCATCCCTTGAGTCAGAGTATCATACATGCATGTGTGGTGGCTAGACCAAAGATGATTTACTGGAAGCAACTAGAGTTGAAAGCAACGCTCTTCATTATGTCAGTTGTAAGTTATTTTTTTTCACAAATACATATTTTATGGGATAAAGAGTTTCCTTAGAGGTGCAAAATATTGCATCCTATAGTGGGAAGTTCTTAAGTAGAAAGGAAAACTCAAAATAGCTTTAGGAAGTTCCTGAAACTGACCAGATTCACTAGGCCTGTTCCCACCAGAGCACACAATTAAAAGGGGGTCAAGCTTTGAACACTATCAGATAAGCCCCAGCTGCCTGGAAGAACTAGAAGTCAGCTAAGCTGATTTAAGAGGTTTACATCAATTTGGAGTCACTTGGAAAGAACACTCACTCTTCCACTTGAACCTCACTCACATTCTGTACTTGCTGAGCTGTTCATTAATGATGATTTTTATACAGGAGGAAAGTTCTGAACAAATCAAGCCCAGAGTTTGATAAATGGCACCAAGGGTAGGTTTCATTTCTTGTCTGCTACTTTGTCTTTCTGATATTTTCCTTTCAGGATAATTAAACATGACCTGATAAATAGCTGAATTCTAATACAGAATTATGAAAGACATAAAATAATATTTACTATAACAAAATTTATTTTTTATAAATGTTTGTGATAGCAAGATCAAAACTGATATTCAAGAGCCATAATTAAACTGTGAATCGTGCTTATCCCTGTAAAAGATTTATTTGTGGAAAAATTCTGATTATTCTGTACCAGTGAGCACTAACAGCTTTCACAGACCAACCTAGAAAGCCCATAATTGAGATGATTAGTCTAAAGTATGCAGGAGAGATGGGTGCCTCTCCTATAAGATGATTTTGAAAGGCAATGTATATTTAGAAGGCTGTACTTCTCCAGTCAAGGAAGGAAGCTAGTGAAGGAATATAAACTGGAGGACTCCATGAGGAAGGTCAGAAAAGTCAGGAATGCTAGTCTTCATTTCTCCTGCAAACTTATTAGAACTAGAAGAAAAATTCTAATACTTGGGGCACAGTATGGCCCACAGAAGCCTTCTCGAAATGCCTTCCTACATAATTGTACAATTTAGGTATCAACCACACTGCTTCTAGCCCTCTGCCAGAATGGAGACTTCTCCAAGTTGAAAGTACCCTGGCCTTAAAGTCTCTCCAATTATTGAAAGGGACAGCTTGATTTGATTCTCTTGTCCTATATGGAGGCAAAAAATGTTGGCATTTGGTGGCATCCAGTGGTAATGTTCTCCTCTTATTTGCAACAATGCGAGTAATTTTTCTCTTGGTTCTTTATTAGAAACATAAAAAGCAAGCCAGTATACTTTTTAAACAAAGAACATTAAAACACATTAAGATCAGATTCTTCCCGTACTGTAATACACAGTCTTTTTTTTTTTTTTTTTCCAGGTAAAGCACAAAGACCCTGATGTGACTCACAGTGTGATAATGAACAACACAGAGTTTAAAGCCACCTTCTTCCTATGAGAAGGAAAATCACTTCATGTGGGCATCACTTCCAAAGACGACTCAACAAATAATAGTACTCGACTTTCGTCATATTTATTTTACTAAATACCATGGTTCAAAAGAACACAAACCAGAAGACGTACTTAAACTAGTCTACATGGGTGGGGTTAACCACACCCAGTCTCCACATTCTCTCTATGTATATGGAGCTAGTACCACTTCAGAGTGACCGATTACTCGTGTACGCTGCCTTTTCTGTTAAAATGAATAAATTTCTCTGAACATAAAAAAATTTCTCTGAACCAACAAAGACATGAAATATTACAAGATACAGGCACTTTATGTTCCCAGTTTTAGAAATAAGCCAAGTGAAAAATATTTAATAAAAGTAACTGGGCCAGAGTTTTCTACTTTAGTTCTAGACACTTAAACTCAATTGAAAATAAACAAGTTTTAGCTGGGATTAATGCAATGGTCATATTTGTAAAAAAGAAAAATCCAATTACAACTGGAGAAAATGGCCATTTGAATTCAACTTAAACATATGCCAATAATGTGCATTAAAATTTATATGCCTAGTCAGCCGAGTACCATCTGAAAGCTTTGTTAAGTATGGTTAGGGAGAAAAGCAAAAGGTGCTTTTATTCCACAGTATCTGATTAAACAAAAAGTAATTTACAAAACAAAGTACCAAATGATACTTTAAAATAAATACTTCATCACTTTGATGAATATATACAGTGTCCAGTGGAGTTTAACTATCTAAAAGGGGCATTTCACTATCCAGGGGCGCAGGAGCGAGTTCACATAAGTAGAACAGCGTGGCTTCACTGGCTTCTGCTTCAGTCAGTGGTTCCAGGCGGACAAGCTTACTTTGGGTTGCTTCTTGGTCTAGGTTGCTATCCAGGAGCTCATCAACTTCTATAGGCTTATCTACAGAGGGTACAACTTCTGACGATGCTGTTGTAGTCCCCTGTTCAACAGCAGATGCAGGGTTCCCATCAAGGAATGCGAGAAGTGGAAAGGCAGTGTACTGGATAAGCTGTTTATCTATAAAGATCAGACAAATACGTTTACAACTCAAATAAGAAATCATATATTTTATGTCACTACGTTTTAAAACATGTAAGTAAGGAAAGCTAGCCTTTCATTTCAACAATTGAACTGATTCTTCTTTTAATGTTAAATTAAGGGGAAATGTTTCAAACAATAAGATCCATTACTTTACCATGTAAGTTTTATTTAAGTACTAGAAGCTTGAGACACCATCCAGAGCCTGCTCAGCTCCCTCACTTGTTTATATGGCTCATAGCACTGGGGCTGAGCCCAAGGTGATCTGTGCATGCTATGCCAGAGCCCAGTCCATCCAGCTACTGAGTATGACATTTCCCCCCACTGTTTGCATTTAATTCTATACTGAAATTCTTAAAAGAAAAACCTAAAGAAATTAAGATTACTTCCATTCCTACCTGGCTTGGATTTAGATTTTCTTCCCTCTTCTGAAACTTGTTGAACAACACTGTTCTTGGTAGCTTCTAATCCCTTATTCTCAGACTTAAAAAGAAAAAAGTAAAATTACTATTATACATTCCTTAAAAGTATCAAATAATTAAAAATTGATAAAATAACTTCAACACATCTGAACATCTGAAATATATTAGAAAGGGAAACATCAGAAAAGATGAACCAGAAGAAATCTCACTGCAATCAGCCAGACTGGCTAAGAAACTTGTCCTCCAGGGCCAGAAAAAAGTCCCCAAAAGGAAAGAGCGTTTCAGTCATAGAGAGCACTGCACAGCAGGACAGGCAGAGCTGCCAAGGAGATGGGAGTGAATCAGACGGTGCCTTCACACACTAGTGAAGATGTAATTAAACCCCATCTCAATGGTTGATGAGAAATGCATCCCACACTGCTCTTCTCATGAAGAGAGGAAGCCTGCAGAGAAGAACGCGTTCAAGTCACCAGGGATGACATGGGGACAACCTCTCAAACTGCCTCTGTTCTTGGAAGCCTCAATTGTGATGCTTTCTGTAACTCTTTAGATCATCTCCTTCATTTCAGTCTTCTTCAGCCGCAGTCTTCTTGCCTTCTGGCTACCATGTGGAATGAAATCTACAGTGCTGCTGACATGGCAGTGAGCTAGACAGTGCCGAACTCTGAGGTGCAGACAAGGCTTAACTGTTTCAGACAACCCTGTACATCAGATACCACCAACTACTGCGTCCCCACACACTGCCATAGTATGGATGAAATATTGAACATCTGTGTAACTCCTACAGTCCTTTGACAGCTGTCATAAAGCACTAAATTTCAAGATTCTAGAAAGATAATGACCCAAGATGAAAAGTAAATCACTCCAAATTAAGGAAAAAGAATTCATCATTTAGAAGTTATAATGCATAAATGTTAATACATTTCTATAAATCTTAAAATAGGAATTTCCCAAGAACGCCACTGTTGATGTTCTAAACTTGAGAGCCAAGATTATGAGTGTATGTTCTTATTCAATACTAGTGGCCGCTTAGTTACACTATAATGTACCTAGACTAAGAAAATAGTGATACACGTTATATATGCTTGTCATGAACGAGATAAAAATACCAATCATTTTCAAATCTCAGAACAGTAATAAAGCATCACCCTTAAATATATTTTTATAAGATCAAAAAGCAATATTTAATTTTTTGTGTTACTGGTATTTTTGAAAATTCTAAAGTTATTGGTTTCTAGAAGAGAGTAAAATCAAAGAACAATGAGCCAGTTTTAGTAAAAAACAGCAAAGCACATTCACTAAATTAAAGCATGTGACTTAATACTCAACACGACAAAATCTTACACTGTAAACATAGGTGAAATTCAGCTTACTGCCTGTTTACCAAAAGTCTATCACATTCTTCTATGTATGAAATACTGAATATCTGTGTAAATCCTATAGTCATCACACATTCTTCTATGCATTATCCATATCTGCTTAATCTACAATTACAGCATTCACTATTGGGACATACAGCTTATAAAACCAAAAATATAAGTGTCTGGCCACTTATATGCGTATGCCCATAACCCAACAATGCCCGATGAACTTCCGACTCTACACTCTCATACAGTTCCGAGGCAGCCAAGGCGAACTTTCACCTCCTAACACATGGCAACAGGAAATCCCAACTCATCAACTGTATGATCCCTCACATTTACTTGAGAGGCCTTATTTTTAGATTACAAAGGACAAGCATATAACTGACTTCACTAATCCAGAAACTGGCCTTAATTTATTTTGTAACTAATAAAAAATAAGGATTAAACAATTTGATATTAGATACTGGATTAATCAGTCAGGACAATTAAGCTATACAAAAGTAACAAGAATTTTATAAGCATCTGCCATTACAGACTGTCCTTAAGAATCTCCTGTCAACTTGCTAAGTCCAACTGGATCCTATTTGTTGAAAAAAATTCTTATAGTTTAAAAGAAGGGAATATATATATATTTACTAGCTAGGGGATATATATATATATATATATATATATATATATATATTAAAATTGACCCTTGCTTTACTCACTCATGTTAATGCTAATGAAGTAAAGGAACTTACAGAGGTAAGAGGGACCAGTTATTTTCAACTTAAATCGAGAAATTGTTTGTGAAAAGAAAAATACACAATGTAGAAATTATATTTTAATTTTTTTATTTCAAAGAAATATCTGAAGGAGCCAAGGCTAGGTGACTTCCCAACACTAAGAGGCTGGTTCCATACTGAGAATGAATCCCACATGTGCCAGGACGACTGGGCAGAGACTAACCCCATAACCACCTGCTACTGTGCACCTAGAACTGCACGGTCTCTCAATCACACACAGCACGGAAGGAAGGCAGGAATGTTCTGTAATTGAGAGTGGCACTGCTTTCCAGGATGTTTCATAGGACTCTTTCTTATTTGTATAGCTATGGGTCCTGAGCAACATGGATTAAAACTTACTTTTGTATTATTGATGTAATCTGTGGGATTCATCTGCACAGAACTAGTGAAAAGCTGAAAGACCAAACAAGAAAGATGATAAGTTTAAAAAATATTTAAAAAGATTTGTGTGTTAAAAATTTTTATACAATCATGGTGAGTGAAGAGATGTCACTCCTGCATGAGGAAGCTTCCACAGATTCAGTCGAGTTTGGAAAAGCAAGAAAGCAGAAAGAAAAACAAACAGAGGCAGAGCAAGCTGGCCCATGCGCTAGATAGAATTTTACAGTGGGGTAAATAGTTCCCCATAATTCTTATCTGTTCATCAGTCTCCATTCAATTTAATATCTTTTATTTCTTTCTAAAGTTTATTCTTGGCCATACCTAGCACCGAAGGCTGAGTCTCATGTCTCGACACTAAGCATTTTCTGAACACCTACTTATTGATTAGGTGACAAATTCATCAAATCTACTGACAGTGGAACCTAGCATTCATATCAAGTGGGGCCTCTGACAATATGGCATACCTACTTTATTTCCTACATAGCAAGGGAAGTTAGTAAGTGGTAAGACAATGCCAATGAGCTACACTCATGGTCCAGCCAATTTATAAATACAACTTTCAAGTCATAAGCTTCAAAATTCTAGCAAAACCCTTCCATAGGGTGAGGCTTGTAAGAAACCTCTGGCACCATACAGTTATTTCTGCTCTCCAGGAGCTTACAATCTAAAAGACGATACGGACATTAAATAGCTAAGTTATACTCACTTACAGTCCACTTTTACAATTATAGAGCTTAAAAGCACAAATGAGTTTGGAGACCAAGAGGAACAGAAAGTAAGGACATAGGCAGACACAGGATGAACAGAAGGGCCGTAATGAAGCTAGGTTCTACGTGTCATCAGTCTGAGAGAACATCAGGAATTTGGAAGATAGACGAGTACATAGGAATACCAAGAAGGTAGAGCATGTTCTAGGGATGGTTCAGACCAATCCAAATAACAGAAGTTCTAACTTAAACAGTTATATACAACAGTTAAACAAAAACAAAAACAAAAGTGAGCAAAGTCATGGGTAGTCCAAGCCCCATCCGATCAGGCTTAGTTCAGACTCTGAGAACAGTCTGAGCTCTGAAACAGACAGTAGATCTGCACTGGATGAGAATGAACAAAGCAAGAAACAACGAAATGCACGTTACTTCCTTCTGCTTCCAGTCTCGTCAGACAGGGACTCCTTTCTTTAAAGACCACATTTGTTATAGAAGTATACCTTGGCTCTCTTTCCACTTCCCTCTCTGTTCTTATAACCTACTGGCTGCTGAAGAGGAATGGAGCTCAAATTGTTGGTTGTAGATGACTACTATCTGTATGCCGATTCAGCCCTACTTCAGAGAACCCTGATGCAATTCTGCACCTAAAGACAGGGTGATACCTGAGTGAGGCCAGTAGTGCAAGCAAGTTTCCTTTTCTCTCTCTCTCCCTCCCCCTCCCCCTGCTCAGCATCCTATCTAGACTTGGAAACATCTCTTAGGCACTCCCAGAAGTACATGGGGCCAATATACACACAACCAACTCACATAAGGAACGGATGCAGCTTAAGTTCTAAGGCCCATCAGCCTCCTGCTGACTCCGCCCTGACAGAGAACTGATCACGACAAAGGGAGGCAGAACTCTCAATACGCTTGGCTTAAATCTTGAGCATCTTCATCATTTCAGAGAATAAGGGAAGCCAGAGCTAGATTTTAAAACTTATAACACTTCAGTCTAATTCATGGGTGATAGAAGTCTTAGCGAGAAGTGAAAACACAAAATTAGGATGGTTTGTCAATGTTATTTTGGAAAACAGCACCCACTGATGAAACAAGCAAGGAGAAGTGAATCTGGTGTACACATGAGCTCTGCTCCCTGCAGCAGCCAGTGGCTACCATGAACAGAGAGGGAAATGAAATGCAGAGAGCGCCAAGGACATTCTATGACAACTGCGGTCTTTAAAGAAAGGAGTCCATGTCTAAAGAGACCAGAAGCAGAAGGTAAAATGCTATTAACGGGTACATAGTTTCAGGAATAAAAAACATTTGGGCATTGAATTTAAATAATCTAAGGGGTTACAGATAAAGTAGGATATCCCAAATGTGCAGAGTAGAATTTGAGATAGAGAGGAAGAAAGACAGACAAACGGACACACACACACACCCCCCAAGGATGGAAATTTGAATTGGGTAGGAGACTTTGTCAGGACTGGAGCATAGCAAATTATTCTTAGCAACTATGGAGGTTTGAATAGCAATTTAGTAAATGTTCAAAGTGAAACTGAAATGACCCAAAGACCACATAGCTTTGTTGATAGTCAGAATTATTATTTTTCAACATCCACATGCAGAGTGGAGAATGGGGCTCATGGACTAAAGGACTGTTAAGGTATTGCTATCAAGCTGGAATGGGATAGCCACATGGAAGGACACTTAATTACTGTAGTTAACAAGGACAGCATGGGAAGGAATTCTTTACAGACAATGAAATACAAGCCTGTGTGGTACTGATAATTTGGGAAGGATGTTCAAGCTCTGTGACAGACTTATTTCATGAGAAGAGATGTAAGTGATTGATTAACCAGAAATAAGACAGAAGAGGAAGAAGGGGCTAATTCCTTCTGGCATCATTAAGAGTTTCTCAAATGACCACACTACAGGACCACCCTATAGGACTATCTTATAGGACCACCCTACAGGACCACCCTACAGGACCACCCTACAGGACCACCCTACAGGACCACCCTGCAGGACCACCCTACAGGACCATCCTAGAGGACCGCACTACAGGACCACCCTACAGGACCACCCTACAGGACCACACTACAGGACCACACTACAGGACCACCCTACAGGACCACCCTACAGGACCACCCTACAGGACCACCCTGCAGGACCACCCTACAGGACCACCCTACAGGACCACCCTACAGGACCACCCTACAGGACCACCCTGCAGGACCACCCTGCAGGACCACACTACAGGACCACCCTACAGGACCACCCTACAGGACCACCCTACAGGACCACCCTACAGGACCACCCTACAGGACCACCCTACAGGACCACCCTACAGGACCACCCTACAGGACCACCCTACAGGACCACCCTACAGGACCACCCTACAGGACCACACTACAGGACCACCCTGCAGGACCACCCTACAGGACCACACTACAGGACCACCACCCTACAGGACCACCCTACAGGACCACCCTGCAGGACCACCCTGCAGGACCACCCTACAGGACCACACTACAGGACCACACTACAGGACCATCCTACAGGATCACCCTACAGGACCACCCTGCAGGACCACACTACAGGACCACACTACAGGACCACACTACAGTACCACACTACAGGACCACCCTGCAGGACCACCCTACAGGACCACCCTACAGGACCACCCTGCAGGACCACACTACAGGACCACCCTGCAGTACCACACTACAGGACCACACTACAGGACCATCCTACAGGAGCCTTTGATAGGAAAGGAGACTCCCTGTGAGTGAGGCACTTCTCAGAGTAAAGAACAGATATTGGGAAGAGAAAGAACAGGAGTCAAGTGAGCAGGACAAAGCCAGGTGAATCTAGAAAGCTCTAGAGACCAAGAGAAGAATGCCACAGAAAAAAGCAAAATGGCAGATCCAGGTGCTCAGGGCCTGAAACCAAAGGGAAAGATCATCAGCATAGACAATACTGGAGTTCAGTTCAGCATAGACAATACTGGAGTTCAGTTCACACAGCTGGGGACAAAGACTAAGACAGGGAATCAGATTCGACATTAAAAATATACCAAATAAAATGAAATGTACTTACTAGAAAAACATTAATTCCCTAAGTATTAGGAAGTGTCTTTATGCTATTCCCACTTCTATTACTGATTTCCAAAGGTCTTTATTACATTTGTCCTAGAGAAAATTATACAGACAGTAACACAACAGCAAGTCCACACTAAACCAGTGTTTAGTAGCAGTAATGTTGAAAAAAGTGGCATGTTGTTATCGGAGCAATGGCTCCTCAGAGGCAGGCAGTGACCACACATTAGTGTCTACGCTTCCTAGTAAAATCATGAGGAAAGTTAAAATACAGGAAATGTAGAATACAAAGAGTGTTGACTTAAAATGACACGTCTAAGTACACAAATTTACAGTACAGTAAAGAGTATCCAAATACCTACATCAACCAGAAGGTCTGGGTCTATGCTAAACTGTCTTCCTGAGAGCATAGCTTGGAAGTCCTCTAAACTGCAATCAATACTGTCAAGGTAATCCAACAGCTCAACCCTAAAGAAAAAGAAGTAACACATTTCATATTCATTAGGTATTCTCCTTCTTACATTTAAAACCACTTTTGGTAACCTAGCTAGTGCTACGAAATAATCTTGGTGAGTCTTAACAGTTCTTAAGACATCCCATTTAAGATTTGGAATTTCTGAAAATTGACAAACTCATAACATTTACACAAATTTATTCCTTTCAGAAAATAGGTGCTACAATAACAGTGTGTTTTACCTTTTTCTATGCGACCTCCCTACTCTTAATACTCCTAATAATCAAATTACTTCTATAGTATAAATTACTGCATTTTAATACAATGTGTCCCTTTATAGAAACTATACAAGTATATATAGCTGGTAGTTAAAATCAAGAACATTTTACAGTTAAAACAAGAATTTCATTTTAAAAATCTAAAGAATTGCTCACTAAAGTTCCAAGACAATTAAATCCTAAATGTTCACTAGAGGGTTCAACCTTTGATCAACAGAAAGAGACACAGGATCCACATCTAAACTGAACTTTAAGCTACTACTGTTAACTTTAATTAACAGAAATTTTACTTTAGTTTTATTACTGAACTGAATATAATAAAGTAATTTAAAGCATCTGGATGACCACTCACTTTCCTAAAAGGTTAATGTTGTCATTCAGAATGGAATCCATCATGGTCACAGGGTCTTCTGAGGTCGGGTTGGAGGAGCCATTTAGCTGGACAGCACTAGACATGAGAGGGCTGCTGCTGCTGGCACTCCCCACTCTGGCTGGCTCACTCTGCTCTGCACTCTGAATGACAGGAGCGTACTCATCCTCATTGTCATCTTCAACAATGACAATGTCAGGATACTGGCTACAGCCATATCAGCAACATGAGAAGAAAAAGAAACAAAACCATTGCAGCTTCAAACAAGGTAAAGTGATTTTCATTCTCCAGAATAGATCTCCAGATCTATTCAAAGGTTTTCTTTCCTGGAGTAAGTAGCTTTAGCACAAATTTAGACAATTCATACGACAGAAAGCCACAGAGAACATAAGACAGAAAACCACATGAGACAGAAAGCCACAGAGAACCAAGAAAAAAGGTTTAACTCCAAGTAATTCAGCAGTTTTCTTTCTTTCTTTTTGGTAGGTTTACCTGGTTCCATATATGTGAAACAGATTAGCACTTCAAACCAAATATGAGAAAAGAATTCATTTTAAAGAACAAAAACAAAACAACAAACAAAGAAACAAAACCAGGGCGTTTCTATTCATTCATAAGAAAAATGGCCAATATTTTCCCAAATTTTATCTCATGATTCCTTACCTGGAGGAATCAACTACAACATCCTCATTTGTTTCTGGAATAACTGGAATATTTTCTTCATCCACATTATCGTCAGTAACATCATAAATAATTATGTCATCTGAAATCCGTTCTCTTGACTTTAAACCTTCAGTTCTGCTGTGTGGAACCTAAATCATCAGAAGAAAACAAAAACACATGGGCTATAATGAAAGATATTAGTAAAAAAGAAAAATGGACTCATCCTATTTACTAAATATTGAGCATTCAACAGTAAACAGAACAGCTTTGTCCTCCATCCCCCAGGGACTCACATTGTAATGATATATAATATTTTTCAGAGCTATTAAGTATATATACCCATATTCTACTTAACAATCACTTTACTGTAAGAGACCCTGAAGATGAATGACATGCCCAAAGTGTGTTTTTCTATAGAGATGTTCAAATCCTAAAGTATTTTCTTTTTTTATAGATAACCAGTGAACAAGCTCCAGGCCTTCAGAAGTTTCCATCCTAACCACAGTCACTGCATTGGCAGTGACTGCTCTAGCTGAGCCTGCTGTGTCTAAAGAGGTCTTAGTTTTACTCATTAAAGACCTTCACTGAGAAATACAGCACTTCAACAATCCCACAGAGGTCACTGGCTATTTTACCAACAGTGGTTTGTTTTCATGTTACAATGTACATACACCGGTCTGACGGTGCAGGCCTGCAACTCCAATTAATCAAGAGGCTGACACAGGAAAATGTTGAGTTCAATGCCTGCCTGGGCTACAGAGTGAGTTCAACAGCAGCCCAGACAGCCTGGCGGAATTCCACCCCAAAAGGAAACAAGGTAGCTGGGGAAAGACTTCAGTGTACAGGGCTTGCTTAGCAAGCTTTGGACCCCAGGACTGACACCCAGGAACACCAATGAAAAATAAAATATATGGGTACATTCACTTCAGTTACATTAAGAAGTTCTCTAAAGTAAACAAGTCATTATATAATGCAAAAAAAAATTTAAGTTTCAACAATAGATGAGACAGGTAAGAGAAGTAAAATGTTTTAAATGTAAAATTCTAGTTAAACAAAAAGTCTAAAATATATGAACACTTAAAAAATATATAAATTTCAGATAAACTAAAACAAACCTTCATCTACTTATATAAGCTTTTAGTCCAACACTCACGCTCCACAGGTTTACAATATATACTTGGTTTAGAAAGGAAATGGAGCGAACAGTAAGATATGATGGATGAAGTCAGTACTGTCCCACGGGGTAAAATAAACAAATAAAACTTCAACAGTAAGTCTGACATAATATTTGAAAATTCTAACAGTTTACAATAACGACAGTAACTTAGTAGGACAGCATTTGCCTTGTTCAAAAATTCAGCTCTGATCTCTAGCACATCAAAAAAGAAAAAAAAAAGATTTATCACTGAGCGAATAGTATCACAAAAAAGGCTTCAACTAGTTTGATGGTAGACTAATCTGCAGTTAGCTGTTAAAACTGACTAACTGTAGTCTACAGCAAAAACAAAAGCATGCAAAAAAATTTGAAATTGCTAGGAAAAAACACTTTAGTTGGTACATAATAATCATAGAAGATTGAAAAAAAAGTAGGAAATTCTATAATCACATTACACTATGATGACATCATCACACTTTTCAACTTCTACAGCATCACAAAAACTACATTTCCCAATGCCAAAAGTAAAAACAGGCCAACCACACGGTTGAGGCACCGCTCCCTGGTAAGCTCCATGCAGTGCACACCGCAGAGTACTGAAATATCTCTATCAAGTGTAGACATAAGCAAAGTAACAGTAATACTTCTGAACTCAGCACATAAAGCAGCTGTGGAAACGACAAATATGAAAGCTTGAATACAAGCAGCTGTATCTGCAATGGTGTTTCTTAAAATACTCTAAAGCAAATAAAGGAAGCATCACGATGTAACAGAGCTGGGGAATGAGCACTTACATTATTATTCACTAAACGTCTTTGACTGCATGAAACACTGCCACAATAAAATTTAGTTTGAGACAATAAGTATAAAATATTTTAAAATTTACTTTATGATGGTGATTATCGGTTGGTTCTTTGACTATGTGCTGAAATAGATTCTTCTTTGGGGCTCCATTTGTGTTTAGAAGTAGAGGCCTGTAAATAGTAAATAATAATTGTAATATTTATTTAATTGCACCCACAAAATTAAAGAACAAAAGGTTTCTAATATTTTACTCATAACACGTCATACAAATGAAACTTTCAATAAGGATGCAATAGAAATTCTTTAGAACAGAACTTTTCAACTCCACACAAAGTAGACTTAGTTTTTAAAAAAGTAGTATCACAGAATAAAAGGCAATAAATTTAAAGCCACTGACTTTTATTTATAAACTGTCAAAATCTTGGCTCATCTTTTCTCCTTCCATCTATGCCTTTTGTCAACTATTCTTCTAGTTTAGATGTGATGATGGCATCAATTGTTAATATATTTATATGCATTACAACCTATCATTAAGGTTTTACTAAATTTATTAAGGTCTACTAAATTTAAAATAAACCAAATAGTATTTGATTCTCTCCCTTCCTCACAGCATTATCTTTAAAGAGTTCTCCTCACTGGGGCCTCCTAATGCTACTTTAAACTGTTAACAAGGAAAAAAATCAGTAAGACCTGCAAATCCACTACTGCAAGTGACCTCCTGGCCTACCCTACTTCATAAAAACATAAGCAGGAAGCTGAGCACCTTGGTGCCTGTCGGCAACCCCAGTACTCAGGCGGCATACTAGGAAGATGGGGGTTTGAGGCCACTTCCGGGTACCTAGGTAAGACCCTATCCGAAGGTAGGAAGGTGGGAGGAGGGACAATAGATCATCACAAGGATGATGATGAGAGGATAAATAGGCTGTATATATCCAAAATATATCACCTTATTACGATGATACACGACAAATGGAAAATTCACTCATACTTATGTAATGGGCCTTGTTGAATTAGGGGTCTGTGAGATGAAAATCTGAGCCCTTTTAGTTTAGCTGTATGACTAAACTACCTCATGTACAAAAATCATTAAGATATTATATATAATTACTTTAAATCATTAAAGATATTATATATAATTACTTTCAGACTGCATGCACACAAAACACAAAAATTTGAACTCTGACATAAATTTCATCATAGGTAATTCATAGGTTTGCAAATATTCCAAATCTGAAAAAGAAATCTCAACTATTTCTACTATCCTAAGTATTGTGGGAAGGGGTCCGCACCTTGTTAAGATGACTCTTAAAATGCTAACATAATTTAACAAGGTAAAGCCGTTCTTTGGTACTAGGCATAAATTCAGCAAACAGGTATTCATGTTTCAACACTAAAGTCTCTCAGCCAAAACTCAAAAGACTTACCTTTTACGTTTTAAACTCACAAGTTGATTATTCTGAACCAATGTAACAATAAACTGGACAATCTGAGAGGAAAATGTAAAATAAAATTCTTTCATCAAAGACTGTGCAAATTATATTAAACACACTAGTTATCAGCCAGCTCTCTGCTCTTACTTAGTGTGCTTAATAAACGCTCCTAAAGCACACTCGAAAAAGGCTGAGTCATTATCTTTCCCACAACCTAACACACGAGATTCGCCTTTGCCGGAAGACAGCACTGTGAGGCAAAATAGACAAACTGGTGTTTGACAAACATTTTCTAATAAAGGTAATATAATTAGAAGCAAAATTACTAATTGAGAGCAATCGTAAAATTCAGGTTTGAAAAGTCTTTTCATACTGGTCAGTTTTATCATCCACAGAAGCTTACCCAATCTATAGACATAGTAAATTTTAAGTATCTGCTTAATTTAGAGAAAATCTATTTTATTTTATAGACTTGTTTCTTTATGTAAGACACATGGCTAGCTGTACTGATCCAGCTTCATCTTAGACATTTAATCCTCAACCTCACTCCAGAACTGCTCCATCTGAATTCTGATGCTGTTCAACAATGTATGTGTTAACTAGGTGTACAGGAACCTTCTAGGTAAAATTTATGAGAGTCACTGTGGCTTACAGTATGACTTGAAACTCTATTGTCAGCTTCCTACCATAGATGCCAAGTAGAACTGAAGCCTGTCAGTAATGCTGACCATAGTGTTCTGGTGTCTGAAAAAGGCCACAACAGTTGGAGAACTGTTCAGACTTGGTAGGGTTTTATATCTTTATGAAATTTAATTACATGATTAAAATAGACTATATCAACTAAGTCTATTATATTATACATCATATTCATACTTTAAAGTTGAACAAGAAAAGTGATGGTCAAAAACTGAAGTCCTGTTTTAACTTCAGTAATTATCTTTGTTTTTGGAAAAAGAAAGTGCAGATTAAGTAGTTGACATTTAACAAAAATGCTGTCTTGTGAAAAATAGTAAGAGTCTTTTCATCAAGTACAAAATTAAGAACACCTGTTACTTTAATTCTCCTTAACAATTAAGACCATGCATTAGAATTGCATACTGAAGTTTTAAAAAACAACGTATACTTGAATAAACACTGAGAATTGAAATCAATTATACTTAACCTTAATGTTATTTTATAATACTAGTATACGGTTTTGATCATAGACCACATGTGACAACTGTTCTTCATCTCTGCCCTAGGGCTGGTTCACTACACCCAAACCCTGTCAGTCATCAACTTATTTTTAGCTCAAGTGCCTTTGCAGGCAAGAACAAGATTCATCACTCCCCACCCTCCCCTCAAAAGAACCTGTTTCTATGAGCCTAGTTTACTCATAAGCAAAAAATAGATCCCTTTATTGCTCTCATGTTTCTTTTCTTAATAACAAATGGATGTTGGAATGTAAAGATTAAATGACAAGGACACAATGCCATGGGCAAATTCTAAGTCCTCCTTTGATTTAGTTCAGAATGTTGAATTTATATGTTTACTTTTTAACTACTTATATACCAAGCCCAATTATAACATACACTGAAAAAAAGCACTGCTGAACTCCTAGTCTGGCCAAATGACTTAAAAATTAACTATACCTATCAGAGTAAAAAGCAACAAGAAAAAGTCCGCAGAAGTCAAACACAAACACAGAACACACACAAGCAAAGGCAGGGTACAGGACAGGCTGGCCCCGCTTACCTTTCGAATAACTTGCTGCTGCTGTGCATGCTTCGCTCTTAACTCTGACACCTCCTTCCAAAGGGATTCATTCTCACTGTGTTAAAATTTGTTTAAAAACCAAAACAAAAAAGATTGGGTCAGAAGATCAAGCTAAGAGATTTTTATCAAGAAAGCCAGAGAACTTGAACTCAGAGACAGGAGGAGGCAGGCAGAGATAGGAGAGCTACAGGTTCAAGACAAACTTTGGCTATACAGTGAGACCTTGTTTAAAGAAACCAATACTGGAAAACTATATTATTTCTCCTATGCTATAACTATTTCTTAACTGTGTGATCCACTAGTCACAACAACACCGGGAGGGGGGTAAGATACATATTTCCATGTACATAGTAGTCAGCAATTTACCCCTTTTACTAACTGGGCTTCTTACTATTTTCTTAAACATATACAAAGTTTCACCAGGATAGCAAGCTTCCTCAGGCTTTGTTAATTGCTTCAGGAAACAAAGGAAAGTGACCCTGAGCAGCATTCCATGTTTCCAGGCACTGTTCCTGTATGACCTTCCACATGATTCCCTAAACTTCCATAAGCACAGCCAAGAAAAGAATCTTGTTCTTCACTGCACAGAGGAAGACACTGATATATGGAAAAGAGAAAGGACTTTGCCCTGTTATCACTGAGATAAATCTACAAATATTAGATACAAAAGTCTGTTACACCTTACAGCTATCTGAAGGTCTGTCGCAAACCCTCTAAGGAAGTAAAGGAACTCGTTTTTAAGGAAAGGAAATTCAGTAACTTATCCAATAGGCATGCTTCTTTTCACTTCTTTCTTACCTTGTAAAACTGAAACTGCAATATGTAAATATTAGCAGAGTTAACATGGAAGGATAGTCCAACTATCAAATACGAATATGAATTCATATTTATCTCATAAAAGTTATCTTCTTCAACCTGTACTATTATAAAAAAGCATGGCAGGTTCACATACAGAGATATCAGAAAAGGAAACTGCTTTAAGTACTTTCTAAAAAAATCACTATTTTCAAAAATCAAACTTGAAAATGCTGCTAGTTGTCTACGGAAATAGAAGATGGTTACTACTAAGAGTTAAAGGGTGATTAGATGATCGGATGAATGAATGAAGTTAAAGGACATAGCTGACAGACAATAGAGCACGTAACTCAGTCAGTTAGATAAAATAAGCAGAATGGGAAAGTGCTACGCTTTCTAAACGAGGAATCAAAGTCCAAAGTCACTCATCATGAATACTTTTGAGTTAAAAACTAACAGCAAAAATGTAAGACAGAACATGTAAAGTAAGTATTCTCAGGCTCTTGTTATTAAAGGAAAATCCCAGATATGTAGGAATAAAACACGCCTAATCTATATACATTATTAGTATGGCATTAAGAAAAGTGACTAAGTAATGCAGAGAAAGCAAGTTAAAACATTCTACGAAGAGAAGGGGTTTGTACAGCCCTCTCCTGCATCTGTGCAGCATCAAGTAAGGCAACTCTCTTGTGTGCACTTTTTTATTCTTCTTTCCCATGCCCTACTTTTTCCTAAGCTACAGAGCAACATACATTTTAACAAATTCATGTACGAAGACCGTATGAAAACTAATCTATGTATAACTTATTACACTATCTTAAAGGTCATAAATAGGATCAATTTCATGGCTAGATTTATATACTCTTCTTAGAACATAATTAAAACATATTATTAGGACAAAGTCCATAGCTACAGACTAAAGTAAAGCAAACTAACAGTTATAAGCAAAACAAACAAACAAGCAAACAAACAAAACATTGATCTTGGCTACTGAAGACTACTTAAAACACCAGACAATCTCCAAACCCCAACACAGATATCCCAACCTCCATAATATTAGCATTATATTTGGAAATAATATTTTTACCTTTTTAATTCTGAAAGCCTGGACTCAATAGTTTCTTGTTTTATTTGAACCTTCTGGGCACTACTAATAATTTTTGTTAAATCTTCCTGACGAATTTTATTTTCCTCTGGTTTTGAAGACGAAACCTTCCAAAAAACAAATTTAGAAAATTAAATATATACTAAGCCCCTGTGATTTTAAATCAAAACTTCCTGTTATAAGTCTCACTAGCCTATTAAAGAAGTGAGATGTGAGTATAAATTTCTAGATATTCTAAAACAAGAATACACTTCATAGTTCAATATAAGAGGAAGCAAGGAGTGATCATTTTATTTTTCCCTACCTTACTTAGGAGTAAGTCATCTCATTATAATGGGATGAGCAGGAATATGAGGGTCTTTTTTATTCCCTCTGCCAAGTTCCTTATGATTTTCAAGCCTCTTTATCATCACATCCCATATTTAACTCAAGTATACAGTAATACGGTTGCACAGTAGGGAGCTTTCTTCCACGGCTCTTCATCTTTTGTTAGTATTTTGTAGTACTTAGGATTCAAGTGGAGGATTTCTGCATGTTAGATGAGACTTACACTATTTTTAGCCATTGAGCTAGCATTCCTTTGCCCCCCTTTCATTACCACCTCCCACATGTTGGTGATGGGAATTGAAGCCAGGATTTTCAGGGTGCTAGTCAAGTGTCCTACTAATGGACTATATTCCTGTTCTTTTATCCACCTTTTATGGATTTAGTAAAGACATTCATTTCGCAGAAGATACTTGGTCTTGATTTTTCCCCTCAGGCAGCTCAGGAGTAAGCTCCCCCATTAAGATACATAGCCACCCTCAGACTCAACATGGTAAATACTTCCTTTCCTTTGTTAAAGTGAAGATTGTACCACTCTCGGCACCACTGAGCTTAGAAAACAGGACCATTCACCAGGGCTTCGTTGGTCTTCGTTTGTCTCAATAAGGACTAGTGCTGCTTTACTTCTGTACGCTCCTTTTCATTATTATTAGTTGTTGTTATTGGGAGTTACTGAGAAAGAGTCTCACTCTGGAACTCACTATTTAGTCCAAGCTGGACTCAAACTTGCAGCAATCCTCCTGCCTCTGCCTCCCAAGTACTGGAATTTCAGGTGTGCACCATACGCTCAGCCTTTTCTGTATACTCTTAATTTCACTTCAGTAGCTTACAAAGTAGCACATCACATCTCTAACCTAGCTAGTTCATGTCAGCAGCAGCAGCTCACCTTCCTTTTAATGTTCTCCAACAAGTCATCCTGGCCTTGTTTGAAATAAGGATGTTGAAATTCAACAGGGCCATCTCTTTCCTGTTTGACAATTCCAGATTCGATATGTACTACTTTACGGAAGCCATCTGACAAAGATTCAAATTTACATGACTAACATTAGACAAGTCAAAATTAATGAGGTTTATACAGAAATACACAGTTATTTTAATGAGAAGAACTGGCTTATCGGTGGCTATTAGCAGCTCTCCAAGCAAAGCTCTGGTCATACTCACACATATTTAGCTGTCTCACAAAGCTTGCCATGTTATTGTGTTTGAAGTACTTGGGGAGAATTTCCTTTGCAAATCTTTGCTCATCCAAGACCAGAAAACTTTGTCCATTCTAAAAATCAAACAAAGCCCAGAAATGTCAATTAGTTAAGGTCCTCTGACAAAAATATAAATCAGCTCTTATTAAGTGTTCCCAGATACCTTCAGACGAACAATCTTTCTGATAATGGAAAAGCAAAACAAACAAAAAACTGTACAATTACTAGTCAAATTACAAGAATATTTTTGGTGTAGCTTCAACCCAAAAGCTTCATCATATTCTATGATGAATTATTAGAAGAATTTCTATTAGGAAAGCAAAAGGCCTAATATATTAGCTAGTACTATTAAGTTATTTTAAAGCTAAAATAAACAGACAAAAATAAATTGGTAAATCACTATTTTACCACTATCCATAACATATGTAACTACATTTTAGTATTTGACAACTGAAAAACTATAAAAGAATTCAGAAAGTTTTCTGGTTACCAGATTAATTCAATACAGTGTGGTACAGGGACCTGAATTTAGAGTTAAGAGGGCACTTACCTACTGATATTTAACTCTAGCCTGCTTTTTAATTTCTAAAATAAGATTTCCTGAATTATATATAAGTATTTTGCCTGTATGTGTGTATGTAGACCACATATATATCCTGCTGCCCAAAGAGGTGAGAAGAATTTTTCAGATCACCTAGAACTGGAGTTACATATGAACTCAGCATGTGAATGCTAGGAATCAAAGTGTTCTTAACCCACTAAGTCATTTTTCCAGCCCTTAGTTTTTGTGACAGTTTCAATAGTTGCTTAGGCTGGCTTAGAACTCACCACCCTGCAGTCAGCCCAGCCTGACCTCAACTTGGTGATATTCAAGATTCAGCCTACTTGGAGCTGCAACAGGAAATACCACCACCACCAGGCTGGTTTCTAGATTAGCATTAAAAGTCATTAAGTATTTTCCATCCAAAAACATTAAAACAATTAGAGACCTAGTACAAAACTACAGTAATCAAAACACCATGGAACTGGAGGAAGACAGAGCAACAGAAACAAACACTAAAACAAAAACAAACAAAACAGCCTGGTAATAAAGTCTGTCAAAGAACTTTCAAGTTTCATGGCAACTCGATGGGAAAATAACAAATCATTTTGGCAAATGGTATTGAAAAACAAGATATACATACGTAAAATAATACAGCTGAACGCTTACCTGACATCATTTACAAAATTTAACTCAAAATAAATAAAAAAATCTACACTCATTAGTATCAAAGATCTAAATCTTATGACAAAAAAATTCATGACACAGGATTTGGAAATGATCTCTTGAATATAGCACTGAAATACAGGCAACATAAGCAAAATCAGAAATATGGGACCATATCAAGTTTAAAAAGTATTATATGTAAACAAAAGCAAGAATGGGAAGAGCAGGCCCAGGGTGGGAAAGAGGACTGTAAACCATGTATGTGACAGACACGTGTAATATAAATCCAGTGGATAAACACCAGCTATGATCCAGAAAACAAAACCGCTCATGAGTATTGAGCCAGGACTCTAAGCAGCACTTTTCCAAAGATTCATAATTGCCAATAAGCACATGAAAGATGCTCCATATTCACCAGTCATAGGAAACCGAGGCTGACACAGTAAAATATTACTCCTCAGCAAGTCAGAATGGCTTTTATCAAAAAACATTCAAAGGTGTGAAGGAATGTGAACCACTTGTGAATTGCTAGCAGAATAGAACATAGTACAAAGGTTGCTAAAAACACACAAAAATTAAGTAATTATTAAATCAGTCAGTAATTCCTATTCTGTTTACATATTACAAAACAGAAAAAGAACCTGAAGAGATAAGGGTACCACATGATCCTGTAATGTAAATCACGAGGACAAAAAGTAAAAGCAACTTAAGTGCCCACCATTTGATCAATGGATAAACAAAATGTGGTATACACATGCAATGAAATATTCAGATCCATTTGACATGGTTTACAAAATGGATGAGCGGTAATGACATTATGCTACGTGAAATAAGCCAGTCCAAGAGCAATATATACAGTATGATTCCACTTACATAGAGAATTTTTAAAAGCCAATTTCTTAGGTAAGTAGCATGGGAGTGTGGGTAGCTCAGGATGAGGTGACTACTACTGCTAACAGGCAGGCACTTGGTAGCTGTTTGAATGAAAATGGCTCAGACTTCAGTGATGGGTCCCCAGTTGGTGGAACTGTTTGGGAAGGATTAGAATATGTGGCCTTGTTAGAGGGGTTTATCACTGGAGACTAGCTTTGAGGTTTCAAAAATCTACACCACTTCCACTTAGCTCTCCCTGCCTCTGGAATGTAGATTAGATATAAACTCCTAGCTACTGCTCCAATGCCATACCTGTCTGCCTGCCATGATTCCCATCCTGAGGGTCATGGACTCAATGGATTCTGGTCATGGTCCATGCCCTGGTTATGGTGTCACATCGCAGCAACAGAAGTTAAGACACAATTTCGGTTTGAGAAGATAAACCGTAGTGTAATTGAAGTATACTTAAAAATAGCTAAAATGATTATATTGATATCATTTGTAAAATGTGTTATTTTATAAAACAAAACAAAAATAAGCAAAACCCCCCACAAAGGTGGCAGTATAAATCATATAGAAAACGATTATTTAATAAAAATGCTGGACAACTAAATAAATAAAAAAGGGAGATTGATCGATCAAACCACCCACAAAAGTTTATTTCACATAGACTTAAGACAGAGAAAAGCAAAAGCATAATTATCTCTATAAAAAATGAAAAAACAATTTGAAATTACAAAATGTGCCAATAATAAATTATCAAACACACAGGCCCTTTAATTAAGTATTAAAAGGGTGTAAGGAAAGCAAATTTAGCACTGTAAAGCCACTCATTCCCCTTTACCTTAACCAATGCAGTAAACTCATTATAACAAATAGTAGGTGTATACTTACTATAAGGAATTGCTATAAATAACAACAATATTGATTTTAAAAGTCTACAATATAAAATTTCCACAGAACAGGAGGCTATGTAGCTGCAGAATTCACTATTACTACACAGAAATAGAAATTACAGCAAAGCCTTTTTGAGGTAATATTTTCTATTTAGTTCACTGGTAACCTCTAAGAATGGCAATATTCTCTTTAAAGAGGTGAAGTAACTACACAACTATCAAGAAAAATAAAAGCTGGGTTAGGGTTTAGCTCAGTGGTAGAGCGCTTGCCTAGGGAGGGCAAAGGCCCTGGGTTCGGTCCACAGCTCCAAAAAAAAAAAAAAAGAACCAAAAAGAAAATAAAGCTGACTTGATGTCTTTGGAAAGCAATGTATACAATCTTTAGTTAAATTATCAACATCTTATTTTACTGTAACTCATAAATTGTTTATACACACTAGAAATTTGAGACATCTGATGGCAGCAATGTGAACTAACTTCTATGGTCTCACTGTTGGGATTACTCATTTTCCTTCCTGTCTAATTGGCTTTTCCTTACCTATTTAAATATCAAATCATTAAGTTCCTTTTTATAGAGAGTGGCTCTGATGCTTTGATTGTGAATCTACATATGCTGAAGTCCTGTTCCCCAATTGGTTCTTGACCAATCAATAAAGATTCCAGTGGCCAATGGCTGGGCAGAAGAGGCAGGACTTCCAGGTTCCTGAAGGCAAGCTAGGAGACCCAGGAGGAGGATAATTCACCATGCTTCAGAGTGAGAGTGACCAGCAATCTTAGGAGTAGTGGCTCCTACCACCATTGGCTGCTTCCCCAAGGTTCGAGATTAGAAACACAACTAAGCTGAGGGCTTAGCAGGATGTTGAGCAGGGAGTAAAGAAAAAGGCACACTAGTCATGGGAGGCTTAGATGAGCCCAGCCACTGAGCCACACAGCAGGTTAAACATGAGCAATGGCTGTGCGTCTTTTATCTGAGGAGCTGAGCTAGCCCCTGGACGAGTGCCTGCAACCCACAGAGAATTCAAACAATGCAGACAAAACTACACCCTACACCTTTTGTCTCTGTCTTCCCAAGTACTTTCTTCCAACCCCATGACTTTATCCTCAAGGCTTTACAGGACCCCCAATGCCAAAGTTGCACCTAACGACCTATTCACTGCTTCCATTCGGCTGTCAGGAGTACAGAAGCCATATTCAGAAATATTTCTGTTCCTAGTAGTGCATATTTCCACTCCTTATCATACTAGGTTTACACATATGACTAAAAGTGGTTAACGAAATGTAAGCAAAATGAAAAAATTCTCAAATATGGGTTGGTATACCTTCTCTAAAATGTTTGGGATCAGAAGAGCTTCAAACATTTGTAAAACCTCTTCAGCTGAACAGCCATATTCCAAAAATACCTAATTAGGTAGTTCAGATTCCAGAGAAGGTATGCTTGTTTCACACTACAGTGATCTCTTTTTAAATTCAAACATAAAACATGACCATACAGAATCTGTAACTAAAATGCCTGCTAATCTCCTACTATCTCAGGGCAGGCCAAATCTGAGTATTCCTGCCTTTCTGCCTTTCTTCCTGGAGGTGGGAAAGTAAAAGACTGTACTTTTAGTACAGTACTGAGAATGGAATCAATCTAGAGCACGCCAGGCGAGCTCCTTTACTACTGAGCTCTACCTCCCCCATGAGCCATTACTGCTATTCAGTCTCTAGTGAACCCCACCAATCTCTGAAGCTTTGCTTTCACAATAGGTATCCAATCAAAGAACTTCTCTCACCACTACTGCAACTAGTCTAGAAAACTGTGATTGTCTCTAACTGGTTCCCTTATCTCCAGTCTCCTTATGATACAAAAAGAACCTACTATCTCTTTTTGCACACCACAACCTCACCTTCTTCCTAAAGATAGGGCAACCACAGATCAGTCTGCTTGCCCAGTAAGGCACAGTGGTAAGTCTTATTCAATATTGCTGCCTCACCCATCCGTTCTAACCACCCTGGTCTCTACTTAATGTTTAGACTAGTCTTTCCCTTGCTTTTCCTAAACTAGCCACAGTTCCTACTCAGCTTATGTGCCACAGTGCCAACTTCTTGCTGTGGACTCATTCATACTGTCTGATCTGCAAACAACAGAGTCTCTCACATACCCTTTTTGGTCACAATCTAACCCTTGAGTCAGTAAGGGATACTAGTAAAACTCAGAAACAATGGATTCTTCTTGGTTCCAGTATGTCTGGGAGAGTCTCCTGCAATGCAATAGGCTCACATCAGTTAGAAGCTAAAACAGCATCTTTCCTGTCACCCCTCTCCCTTGGGAGGTTTCAAAGCCATGTTTCTAAGAAGGCACCTCCTCATTGTTTTCTGTGATGCTCTAAGATATTGGAGAATGGTAGACGTTTCTCAAAGTCAAATCAGTATTACAGACTTGCTAATCCCCAAAGTCCATGATCCTACTCCTATCCAAAATCAGCTAGGGCAGTATGAAAACACATGTGGTCATAATGCTAAGGGTAGGGTTCAAATGCAACACGGCTGCTTAGCAGCCCTAGCATTCCCAGCACCACAAAAATAACAGTACAAACAAATGGGCATGGGTACGTGCCAATTAAACTGTACTCATCAGGTAGAGTGTGGGCTGTTTTCTGTTTTTTTGTTTTTTATTGTGACAGGGGAGCCTCAATTGAGAAAATGCCCTTGAATGACCTCTAGACAAGCTTGTTCGGCTTTTCCTTGGTTGACCTTTGAAACGGAAGGACATAGTTTACTGAGGACAATGTCTTTCCTGGGTAGACAGACAGCCCTGACTGTTGTTAAGAGAGCATAATCAGGAAGCCACAGGGAGCAGGCCAGCAAGCAGCCGTTTCTGTAAGGCTTCAGCCTCAATTCCTACCTCCAGGCGCCAGCCTATGTTCCTGTGCTTCTATGTCTCACAATGGCCCAGCACCTGGGATACATAAGCCAAACAAATCCTCTTCCTAAGTTGACTTTGAGCATCACAGCAATAGAAACCAACTAAGGAAACAAGCCTGCAAGCTAGGCTATAAACCCTGCTGTTTTTCCAGTTACAACAGCATTGAATAAGCATTTTTTTTTTGGTCACTCAGTAACACATGAACATACTTTCCCCCAAAGGTTTGCATTGGAGCCTTGTGAAAGGGGTTCTTATCTCTCAACAGTGGCTGCTCTATCTGGACTTTTACTCTTTTGAGCTTGCTATTTCCATTTTGCTTAATGTAGTAGGTCATTCTATTAAACTTCTACTGCTGAAAATATGAGTTCTATGATGTGGCTGTATCTTCACTGGGAATACTGTGTTTACCCTGCTTTACTTTCTTCTTTTTTCTGTACTTATTACTACCCAAGATTTCATTACTTTCTTTCAGAGAGCTTCACTTAGAAAATGCTAACAAAAATAAAAGCTCTTCTTTGTCAATAAGAATTTCTATCTAACTTTCATAAACCCTTTTCTGTATCAAGTTTTTCAATTTGTTTCCATGTTAAACACGTGTTCTGTTTGGGACAGTGTTACATTAAAACATCCTCAGGGGGTCTAAAAGTATTATCTCTGTCCTAGATTCCGTTTACCAAAGCAAAAAACAAAAAAAACAAAGAACCCACCAACAACAACCAAAAACCCCAGCTATGTAATACTCTGAAGCTGCAGAAAATGTTAAAAACAAACACTGTATAAGAAACTTTGTTGGGGAAGACGGAAATACATTAAAAAAAAAAAAAAAAGATAGTCTGGATCTAAGACCTACTATTCTGACTTGATAATTCATTCAGTATAATTGTCATAGCTCAGACTATCACAGTTTGTATTTAAGGATAATGAGAAAGTCCTTTTTTCAATTTTGTCACATAACAAATTTCTAGGAAAAGTGAATTTATGCAGACCTTGTAGGACTATTAAGTCAAGCTTTTCAGAATACAGGTGAGGTTTCTCTCCTTGGTTTAGACTCAAGCTAAAGGAGTGTATGATTTTTTTTTACCACCACAGAGGATAGGGGTTGCGTAAAAGTTTGATTAGTCCCTAGAGCTTCTGCTTTTAAAAGGCCTTAAAGTGATAGCCACTGAGCCAGCGTAAATGCTAAAATTCACCTCTATAATTCAACACAAATTTAAAGGAAGCTAGGCACACAAAAAAAACTTTTAGAAGATCACAGTACGGCTGGAGAGAAAGTTCAGGAGTTTAGAGAGCGTCACTGCTCAGAGAGAACCCCAGATTGGTTCCTACCACTCATAACAGCCCAAAGTCCAAGACTTGGAAGTCTGGCTCCTTCTTCTGCCCTCATTCAAATATGCATATGCACACAATAGACAAGGACACGATTAAAAATAAAATCTTTTTAAAAAGAGCCAAAAAATGGGGGAGGGGGACACATTTTGGTTTTCTATCAACATCAGCTTAAAATTGTACCTTTCAGTATTGGCATTCCAAATACTATTCCATCTGGTATCTCATTACAATATGACTTTGTCATCTACAAATGGTTTCGACCACATTCATAGCTATCTTAGGACACCTGTTACTCCATTCCAATCAAACCCATTTACATTTTCTAACAGTTTTAGTGACTCAAACATTAAGACACCAATTATGTCTCTAGAATCAATAGATTCTAGAGAATCAACCCCATTGAGTTTACTCTTTGACTCTCTTATTGGTGTACTGGATATGGGCAGATGAAAATATAAACTGAGACTTAATACGATAAGTAAAAGTAATTAAGTAGATTGTTTCGTCTGCAATTAGTAAGATTTCACACTTATGCACTAGTTTAAATTCTCCAGAGTCTGTACTGATCAAAAACAAGAAAGTTATTAAAATGTTTTGGCTAATTTGAAGTTATCAGGCCGCTTATACAAATCTGTTTAATTAGAAACAATTACCAGTACATTCGTGTGGAACTTTTAGACAGTACAAATAAACAGCCTTTTGCAAGCTCAATAAGTTCAATAAACTCAGCTTGGTTGGGGGACAGAATATATTTCAGTCCGGTTTCTAATGTTAAAAGAGAGCTGAGAAGCAGTCCGGACTGATCGTGCCTTGTCAACCTTTAATCCTTCTGACTGACGAAAAGCATGAGCAGTCTGTTTATTTTAAGTTCATGCTGGTAGCTGCCTTTCTTATTTTCGCTTCTTTGTACCAATGTATCAAATTAGTCAGTCAACTGCTTAGTCTACACAACCAGCAGGGGGTGGGGCACCCGTGTGACAATACTCAGGGAAATTAAATCCTAGAAAGAAATTTTTAAAAATTGGCACGAATACTCAGCAAAATTCAGTGAGATAATTGTCCAAATGTCAGGTATATTCTATTGCTGTTACCTATGAAAAGCACGCAAGGCTGAAAATTAGTTTTAACAACAGAAAGAACACAAAAGAAACGAAGGAAGATAACATTTATTTGACACATAGCCAGGTATTTCCCACTTACTCATCTCAAAAACCGTGAACATGAAAATACCCCGAATAAGTGATCAACTCCAGTAAGAGGAGCCGATCCCCTTCATGAAGTGATTGGAACAATCCAAGAATTGCGCGTCTAGTAAAGCAAAGGCACAAGTGATGTAAATAATCACTCTGCAAAGAATCTTTGTGTGGAACTGGGCGGGGGAGGGGAGGGTCCTTGGGTCACCTAGGCAACACGTCCATCTAACGCATAACTTAGACCACGCAAGATACCGGACTTGATTAAGATCATCTTTATTTATAGAGAATCTGGCTCAAACTGATCAAGGCAACCACCTACCACTCCTCTGCCAGCAACTATTCTTTGAAATTTAACGACTCGTTTTTAACTCCCTGCCGCTAAGTTACTAAGCATAATATACAGGCACTTTTACTACGATTTTTTTTTTTAAAAAAAGATTAAGCAAATGACCCAGCCTCCAAACAATAAGTGGGAAATTTCTATGTTAAAACTACATAAATGAACTACATAAATAACTACATGAATAAAACTAGAAAGCTCACGGGAAGAGCAGTCTGAGTCTGCACATTTTCCCTTTACCATCATAAAAGATCCCAGACCAGGGGACAAGTAATCCCCGCGGAGGTGATTTCTTTAGATAAGCCCCGTGCTCGCCCCCTAGCCAGCTCGCCAGCCTAGGGTTCCGCAACCTCCGTGCCCCGCGGCGAGCAGACGACGGAGGATGAGTGTGCAGAACGCGGGGCTGGGGCCGGTTCCGAGCTCCCGGGGCCGGCGGGACCGTTACCAGGGCGCCCCTCCCCGGCGCGCGGCCCGGGCGAACGGGAGCCTGCCGGGCCCGCTCGCCGCACACAAAGCCGGGGTCCACGCGTGGTGGGGAGGCCGCGCGCCGCCGCAGGCCGCGGGAGCGGCCGAGCCCAGCCCAGCCCAGCTCAACCCAGTCCAGTCGAGTCGAGCCGAGCCGAGCCGAGCCGAGCCGAGCCGGTTCGACAAGGGAGACCCGAGGCCACCGCGTCCCCGAACGTACCTGACTCCAGGTGATGAACTCGTTAGTGTGGGTTTCCTCTACAAGCGTCCACAGCTTGCTGAGGAAAGCCGGCACGTTGGAACTCTGCTTCATTGTTAGCGGGGCGCAGGGATTCCGAATTCTACTCCCGAACGCGGAGGTAGCGGCGGCGAAGGCGTTAGCAGCAGCGGCGGCGACAGCAGCAGCTGCTCCCGGGAACGCACACCACGCAGGCGCGGCGGGTCCCGGGCTCCGCCCCCTCGGCGCCGCGGGGCGCGCGGTGAAGGCGGGGAGACCCCGCGGCCACACGTGATGGACAAGACTTCGCGCTCCACCCCTGCGCTCCGCTCCCGCGCCCGGTCTCTGCGAGTCCAATCCGAGGCTTCGAGTGCATCACAGAGCAAAACGATTGGCAGCTGCCGAGAGGAGGGGTGGGTCCTGGAGTGGTTCAGCCTTCTCTGCTACCTTTTAGGCAGGATACTGTTTTGGGAATGATATTGGGTCCAGAGAAAAACCTTGTTTAGTGGACTCATATGGAAAGGGTTTGGGTACACCGTCTATGTCTGGCAGAGTGCAGAAACGCCCAAGGGCAGTTGACTCATAAGTTTGACTGGTGAAGAGTAATTTGCTCCAGTCTAAAGGAAGGAATACAGCACATGGGGCAGGGAGCAAGATATGCTGGCCCAGCATATCTTAAAGATAAACGAGCCTTTTTATACTTTTTTTCCACTGGCAGAAGATGGCTCATTTAAGACTCTTTTATCAAAACCTAAAGCATGAATAATATAGTTCGCTGTTTGCGAAGTACTTGCTATTATATATACTATTAGAATTCAGCAGGCATCAGGTACCTGCCAGAAACCCAGTTCAAAAGCCACTAGTATAATTTTAGAGTATCTGAGTCAAAATAATTGTTCTGCATGTACCTTACACAGGTTTTCTTTGGCAAAGTGTGATTTGGAACAGCTTCTTTAGCGCAATGTCCCATTTCTTCATTGACTTTCTACCTATTAAGAGTAGCTGTAATAATGTGGATCTCTGAGAAAAAGATTTTTTGATCCTAGTGTCCTGAACCTGTAAGTTGAGCACTCTGGAGGCTGAGGTAGAAGTGTGGAGCAGTGGAGGCCAACCTGGGTTAAATAGTGAGCTCCAGGTAATCCTGGGCTAATGGCAAGACATCCCACCCCACCCCATACATATATTGCACATGTATATGTAAGCATATACTGAACTTAGTCATATACAGCACTGTTTGGTACATAAACAGCATTTGCTACATATACAGCAACCTAAAGAGGAAGCTTCAAAGGGTCTGATTCAGGTTGGTACAAATTCTATTCAACAAATTACCCAAAGCTAATCGGAACCAACTCTGTAACCAGATTCCCAAAGTGGGTTGGCTAGAAGTTTCCAGCTACATCCCAATGTGATGATGTGTTGATTTACCTCAGTTTGGGACTCTTTTCAGTCCCAGAGCCTCAGAGATAAAATGTTAGTGAAAGTCCTGCTATAGTTACCTGACAAAGTAAAGCCCTTTGAAAGTGGTTCTTCTTCTGGTCCATTACTGCACGCTTACAAATATGTTTTTGAACCACAAATTTGAACAGCCACTTCCAGACTGGAAGCCACCCAGTGGCCTTCGTGCCTTCCAGAATAAGTCCTGCCCTGTTAAAATGGCATAGAAGATCTTTTGTGACTCCTTCCAATCCACTCAATCTCTGTCCATGTCTCCGTCACACGTAATAGGTAACTATCCACATTCTTTTATGTCTCTGTATAGTTCTGGCATGCTGTTAGCTCCATCGTGTTACCTTAGCCTGCAAGATCTAGCAGAATTCTGTACAGAATTTATGATGACTATTCTTGGTTGTCAACTTGACTACATCTGGAATAAAAACAAACAAACAAACAAACAAACCCAAGTGGCTGGGTATACCAATGAGGGGGTTTTCTTGATTGAATAATCTGAGGTGGAAAGACGGACCCACCCTAAATACAGATCTTTTGAGTGGGATGATCCACCTTAAATCTGGGCCAAAACTTTTGCTGGCAGTCTGACCAGAATATGGAAGAAGGAAGCACTTGCTGTTTTCCCTGCTTGATCTTGCTTTTGCTGGCAACTTCATACTTTGAATTCCAAAGTAAACAAGAACAGCTAAGACACCCAGCTTCACTGACTGAACAATGAATGAATTTTTATACTTCACAGAGGTAGACAGCCATTGTTGGACTAGCTGGACCACAGCCTGTAAGCAATTCTCATTAATCTCACATGTATGCTTGTGTGTGTGTAATATATACATAAATACATACACAAATCATACATAACATGTCTGTATATTATGATGTATATAAAACACATAAAATGAATACGTGTATTCATTTTATCAGTTCTATTTTCTAGAGAACCCTGACTAATACAGAATACATGTTTTTGTTAAAGATTTAATGTTGTTTTATCTCATTTAACACAAAGGCACATTTTTGTTCATATACTTTTTATGCTAGATTATAAGAATTTATTATTCTATTAATTAATAATATCAATATTATTTATACTAGATTATGAAAATATTCAATAAAAACATTGTCCATAATGCCTTGTGTACATTCACCTCTCTAATATTTGTTAAATAAATCAATGAATACATAAGCAGACAAATGCTAAGTCTTCCATGACTCCAACTCTGGATTAGTTGTTCCTCCTGTGGGCTCTCATAGCTTTTGGAACTTTGACTTCATAAAGTTTATCTTACTGCAGTTGCTCATTTACTCGCCAGTACCCTCATTAGTCTGGTAAACTGCTTACCTTGTGCACCCGTATATTTAGCACTAAACACAGTGCTAATAACATAGGAACTGATTGATAAGCATTTATCACACGAATAATTTCAGCTTTAGAAAGTCATTTGGATAAGATGTAATCTACCTAATCATCAGAAAAGCCCTCTTAATTCACTGGCAATCAGTACTAATATTTTTGTTGACTAAAGAAGAAACTGGGGGTGGGGGTAAGATTAGTTCAAGTTGGAGTTATATGGTTAAGGAGCTATTACCTCTGAGAAAACATCAGATTCTTGAAAAGGCCAGATAATAATGGAATGTCTTTGAAACCTAGGGTTGAGGTCATCTGTGGCGTCAAAACAAATTGCAGTAGGCAAAATGCTTAAGCACTCGTAGGGAGGCATTTCTACAAGCAGAGAGCTCAAAAGAAGACCAGAAAAGTTCACTAAAGGTTTTCAAGAAGGCAGATGCCTCACTCTGCTTTCTACCGCTGTAATAAAACACCATAACGAAAAGCAACTGTGGGAGAAAATACTTTATTTCAGCTTACAGTTGTAGTCCATCATGAAGTGTAGTCAGGGCAGGAGCTCAATGCAGAAACCTGGAGGCTGGAACCGAAGCAGAGGCCATGGAGGAATGCTGCTCACTGATTGCCCCTCACAGTTTGTTCAACCTGCTTTCTTAGAGAACCCAGGACCACCGTTAGAGATAGCACTTTACCCTCCCACATTAATCAAGAAAATACCCTACAGATGTGCCAACAGGTAGGCCGATGGAGGCATTTTCTCAGCTGGTAATTCCTTGTCCCTGTTAATTCTAGCTTGTGTCAAATTGACAAAATACTAACCTGGGTGATTGGCCCCTTCTCAATTTGGCACATCAGCACAACTCTATTAGATAGTAATGTCTTCCTTTTTGTTTACCTCTAAGATCCCATATTAGTATCAATATAATAATATAAACATTCCAACTTTTAAAAGTCCTGCATTATTTAAAAAAAAATTAAAACATTTTAAAAGTTCAATCTCTTTGTTGTGTTAGATTTGCGGCTCGCGTCCGGACAGACCACACCAGGCCAGAACAGTTCCACAGGAGAGGTTTATTGTGGGAAAAAGGACAAAAGGGGCGACAGAAAAGAAGGGGCAAAGAGAGAGGGAGGTCAGGAGGGTCTGCCTTTTATTTGGGCCGTGACTTAACCGTTTGCAGGTAGAGGTGGACCAGGTGTATGCTGGGATTTCATGGCGATTGCCAAGGCGAGACGCGCGGGTCCCTGTCGCCTACGGATGACGTCACCGTGACCACTGGATTCGGAGATGATCCGCGGTGGTAAAGCTGGTTCCTGACCGTAAAGCCAGTTCTTGATGCCAACATTATTAATTGTGGGTGCCTGAATATCAAAAAGAAGTTAAACATCGTATTTCAAGAGGGAAGAATCAAAGCCCAGTCACAATCCAATTAAAGTCAAACCAACCTTCAGTGGTTTAAATCAAGTCCTATAGCTCGATGTCTTGCACCTGAGGATTCCGTATGACGTTCTGGGCTCCGAAGAGCTTGGGCAGCTCTATCTCTCAGGGTCTGCCATTCACAGAACATGCAGCTTCTCTTGCAACTTAGGCTAACACCGTTCTACACTTGCTGCTTTTCTTGGCAATCGTCCCGTGGCCCTACCATCTCCAGTATGTTTGGGTCTGTACTCCACCGGAGCTGAACCTTCACTAATAGCCTCTCCTGTGCCCTCTCCAGGGACTCTGAACATGCCACTTGGTCCTAAACCTCAGCCCATCTCTCTGACTCTTTAAATTCTGGGGTTGCTACTGTAGACCTTCACCAATGCCCTCCCCGAGACCTCTCACAGTGTCAAGCCTATTCCAGGATCCCTTCATGCCTTCAAAAGCAGTGTCATCTGAGAGACTTTTACACAGTACCAAATCCACCTGACAGCATGAGTTGCAGCCTTGGCCCTGTCTGGACTACAGCTTCTTTGTGCTGACCAGGAGAAAATACTTCCAGGAAACTCCTCTTCAATGACTGTGGTATCTTCTTAATCACACAACTGACTTAACCCCTGCTAACCTGAGTCATTTGTTCCAGTGAAAGTTTCACTTCAGTGGTATTGGTCTTTTAATCCCCGCTGATTTTTTTTAGCTCCAGGTGACAAAAAACACCAGGTTCTTAATTCAAAACTTCACATGAATGGCTCTTATAGAAATTTCCGGGGACTCTCAAACTTGCCTCTGAAGTGTCCCAAGCTAGACTTTCTTTGTCTCCAAGACAATGGACTGTTCTCACAGTTATCCTCCAAGTCTGCACAACAGCTCATTAATCCCTAAGCACTCATTCACTCATTGTTTCTGCCAGCCAGAGGGTTCAAACTCCTTCCACAACTCTCCCCTAAATAACAGGGCCAGATCTGTCAAGTCATTCCCTGCTCTTGGTACAACTTTTGTTTTAGTTCGCTTTCTACTGCTGTGATTAAACACCACGACCAAAAGCAACTTCAGGAGGAAAGGGTTTTAACTTCAACTTCTGGGTGTAGTCCATCGTAAAAAGAAGTGAGGGTAGGAATTTCAAAGCAAGAACTTGGAAACAGGAACTGAAGCTGGGTCCACAGTGAAGCCCTGCTTACTCCTTTGCTCCTATGGTGTACGCAGCCAGTTTTCTTAGACAGCGTAGTCCAGGAGTGGTGCTGCACATAGTGAGCGAGGCCCTTCCACGTGATCATAAATCAGTAAAATCTGAGGTTCTCCTCAAACACCAAGGTGAACAAAGAACAAAGAAGCACAGCTAAACATCATCCTTTTTCGGAAGGCCACAGCGTGTCTGTGGCAGACACATAGATGTGGTAGGGAATGTGTAAGTGTGGTTTGTAGCAGACGCGGGTTTCAATTCAGACTGTGTTGAATTTGTTAGAATCCAGCTGACTTCCCAGTCCGGGCTGTGATGTACTCTAGGCTTGTGCAGGGCATATCTTAAGTATTAAAAGTCCTATGCCCCAAACAAACAAGAACGGTTAGTCACGTCTGCTCTAATCTCTTCCAGTTATTGATGCTGGACAGGAAGCAAAATTGGTCAAGTTAAGCATCTAGTGCGGACGGAGGGTGTAACTACTTTAATACCGGCTGCCAGAGTCACCCGGGAGGAGAAAACTTCCACTGAGAAACTGCCTAGATCGCACTGGCCTGTGAGTATGTCTGTCAGCCATTTTCTTGATTACTGCTTGATTTAGAATGGCCCAGCTCACTGTGCACTGGGACATCCCTGGGAAGGCAGTCGGGTTCTATATGGAAGTTAGCTGAGAAGGCTAAAGGAAGCAAGGCAGTAAGCTGCATTCCACCTTGCTTTTTGCTTCCGTTCCTGCTTTGGCTTCCTTTAATGACCAACTGTAACCTGTAATTCAAAGAAACCCTTTCCAACCCCGAGTTGCTTTGGGTGATAGTGTTTATCGCAGGAACAGAAACCTAACTAGAATACAGGCTTTTAGCCTTTTTGGAAACAGAGGAGTGGGGTGCTTTGACAGACAGTTCTGTGGACTTCAGATAAATAGATGAAGTCTCTGTGTCCTACTTAAAGTCCTGATAGAGGTTTGCTGATTAGAAAGAGAACAGGTCCAGACAAGTGAAAGATCTGGAAGTCTAAGGAAAACGTATTTTCACCAGAATAGAATCAGACTAAGGCTACAATTTCCATTCCTTTTTTTTTTTTTTCCAATTGAAGGTGCAGGTAAAGATAAAGGAGTTTGCAGTTCATCTTCCTAAATAATGAGATTTAAGTGATCTTTTATTTGAAATAATCTTATCACAGATATCTCTGAAAACAGAGCTATTTGAAGTACCTCAAATGATTTGTGTGTAGACTGAGCGCAGAAGTATACTCTTAATTTGAATGCTAGATTAAAATGTAAATATTGGCTTCTAAAAGGCACAACTATTATTTTGGATATATCACGATCTGAGAGGTGTTTATAGGTGAAGTACTCTAGTACTCACAGTACTCTAGTACTCTGTACTCTAGTGTGAGTTAAGACTTGAAATGATGAATTTCGGGATGATGAATGCATGCTTTTCTGTCAGCATTAGCAAGACTGACCAAATGCCTACCATGTGAAAGCTTATCTTAATTTTTCTTCTGTTTTAAAGATCATCAGCAGTTCTGATGGTGGATGTAGAAATGAGTTTTTACTTTTTGGTAGTCCAAATAAAGTTCAAAGTATTTACTTCAACTACAAACAGTGTTTTCTTTTGAATTCTTGGCCCAGGAGGGAGTCTAATGTCTTGAGTGACAACCTATGACCTTGTGAAGATCGTCACACCTTCGGATTCTTGGAAGTGCTGCTGAAAGAATTGAGTGGCCTGAGGCCAAAGTAAAACACACAGGGCTGCACACCATTCTTAGAGCACTTAAAGCACATGAATCAAATTAACCAATTGCTCAATAAAATACCTCACTGAATGAATATTCATAAAAACAGATTAAAAGACGTATAGAGTTTTTCTGAGATTAGAAGGTGAGCACATGATTCAGTGACAGGGGACCTCCCTGATTCTCAGCTCCAGGTATTATTGCGTGATGTTTTAAGGTGGTTTTTACAGGATCTTTCCATGTAGTTCTGGTTGGTCTGGAACTCATTATATGCAGAACAAGCTGGCCTGGAACTTGTGATTTTTACCTGGGTTTCTTAGGTGCTGGGATTATGGGCATTCTCCACCATACCATGTCTGATTTATATAATTACAATCATATAATTGAAATTATAAACTATAACATATAATTATATAATTATTGTTCTATGGTCATAGACTTACAATTATTTTTATCAGTCTTTATTTCAGTACAGCCACTGGTTGGTCTGTCCTTATTAAAATTAACACAAAACTAGTGTTTTGCTGGCTATCTTGATCAAATTATTAAAAACTCAGCATTTACACCAGTGAGAATGACTAAGATCAAAAACTCAGGTGACAGCAAATGCTGGCAAGGATGTGGAGAAAGAGGAACACTCCTCCATTTTTGGTGGGATTGCAGACTGGTACAACCGCTCTGGAAATCAGTCTGGAGGTTCCTCAGAAAATTGGACATTGAACTACCTGAGGACCCAGCTATACCTCTCTTGGGCATATACCCAAAAGATGCTCCAACATACAACAAGGACACATGCTCCACTATGTTCATAGTAGCCTTATTTATAATAGCCAGAAGCTGGAAAGAACCCAGATGCCCTTCAACAGAGGAATGGATACAGAAAATGTGGTACATCTACACAATGGAATATTACTCAGCTATCAAAAACAATGACTTTATGAAATTCATAGGCAAATGGATGGGACTGGAAAATATCATCCGGAGTGAGGTAACCCAATCACAAAAAAACACACATGGTATGCACTCATTGATAAGTGGCTATTAGCCCAAATGCTTGGATTACCCTAGATGCACAGAACACATGAAACTCAAGAAGGGTGACCAAAATGCGAATGCTTCACTCCTTCTTTAAAAGGGGAACAAGAATACCCTTGGCAGGGAATAGGGAGGCAAAGTTTAGAACAGAAGCAGAAGGAACACCCATTCAGAGCCTGCCCCACATGTGGCCCATACATACAGCCACCAAACTAGATGAGATGGATGAAGCAAAGAAGTGCAGGCCAACAGGAACCTCATGTAGATCTCTCCTGAGAGACACACCCAGAATACAGCAAATACATAGGCGAATGCCATCATTTAACCACTGAACTGAGAACGGGACCCCTGTTGAAGGAATCTTAGAAAGGACTAAAAGAGCTTGAAGGGGCTCGAGACCCTATACGAACAACAATACCAAGCAACCAGAGCTTCCAGGGACTAAGCCACTACCCAAAGACTATACATGGACTGACCCTGGGCTCCAACCTCATAGGTAGCAATGAATAGCCTAGTAAGAGCATCAGTGGAAGGGGAAGCCCTTGGTCCTGCCAAGACTGAACCCCCAGTGAACGTGATTGTTGAGGGGAGGGCGGTAATGGGGGGAGGATGAGAAGGGGAACACCCATAGAGAAGGAGAGGGGGAGGGGTTAGGGGGCTGTTGGCCCAGAAACTGGGAAGGGGAATAACAATCGAAATGTAAATAAGAAATACTCAAGTTAATAAAGATGAAAAAAACAAAAAGAAAAAACAACAACAAAAAAAAACCTCAGCATTTTCAAAGCACAAAAAAGCGAATGAATCTTCCTAAAATATAAAAGTAAATATTGAACATTGAAAATTATAGTTATGTTCATGTAAGAATTATAAAATTTCAAACTAAATATAAATAAAATCAATAACTTCAAACTTTAAAATAAAATTATCTACATAAAATTGTTATTTTAAACTTAATGTTTTGGGAATATAATCAAATTCAACTAAATATTTAAAGAAGTGAATTCTCTCTTTATACCGAAGCCACTGATTCTTGCAGATTGCATATCCTGTAACCTTTGTATTCAAGGAATTTGAAACTCAAGGATTTTCCTGGAGTCCTCCATTACTGGGGTGGTACAGAGTGTTCCAGTTTATTAATACTAGTGTTGGATCTCAAGTATTGTTTCTTAACACATTTTAAAGTTTTATTAAGTGATTTGTTCATTGTTCATATGTGACTTTGATAGTTTCTAAATTCTGGCTGAGACCCAGTTTTCCAGAATCTGAAAGTGTAATCATATTTCTATTGTCCAAATAAAACACCACGAGCCAAGGCAACACACAGAATAAAGAGTATACTTGAGTTTACCGTTCCTGAGAAATAGGACTTCATAACCACAGAGCAGATGGCAGCTAGGGTTGAAAGCTGAGGGCTTATTACATCTTGCTCTGCATAGACAGAGAACACACAGTGAATAGTGCAACACTGATGAACTTTCTCTAGCAAGGCCACACCTTCTAAACTTACCCAAACACCACCAGCTCAGGACTAAGTGTTCAAATACAGTAGAGTGTGGAGTCATATCGCCAGGGAAGGTAACAGTTCCGTTTTGCCTGCTGTCTTGGAAGAATACCTGTTGTCACTGTAATGTCTCTAAGCAACACACTTCACTGGGTTCATAAACCTGGTAAACGACTTTTTGTGCCCTCTGGCTGACTCACCTTTGCATGTGTGGAAGAATCCCAACTGAGATTTATGTTCCTGTAACATTCCACATTACCACACGATTGTGGAAAAACAACTGGACAGTAATTCTTTGGATGTAACCAAAAATTATTCAGTCATAGTTAATTATGAAAGAAGTTGAGTATCATTCTTCTGAGTGGAAACATGACCAAGTTTTCTAAACATGTGGAGCAGAATAGAGTCTTTTCCAACTGTGAGTTCAGTGAGGAAGCTGGATTTCAGTGCTGCCTTACAAAGCTCATTACATGTGACTTTGCATGCCTCTTAGTGGTTAGAAATGTATTCCAAGATATTACCAGCCAGCGTGTAAGGAAGCTTTACTGTGAGATGAACTCCCATTGCTTCCATACAGCGAACCACATATTTTCTTGATGTAAAACAGCTATTACCTACTGTCAAGCATGACACAAGAAAACTTACTTGACAACACGGTGTGAGCTTTCCAGCTTTCCTGCATAGTTGATAATTCTGCATGAAAGCATGTATGTGTTTATATAAGTAATAGAGTTTATATATGTTTAGAAACATATATATGTGCAGCCATTTATGTATGTGTGTGTATATATATATAAATTATATACATATAAGGGGTGGTGAGGGCTATAGACATGTCTTGATTCTGGGTTCACTGGAGCCTCTTGCCTCAGAATAATTGGGCCTACCCTTACCTTAATTTCAGTATAGTTAAATATTCTGTGTTCTTCTGTGGTGGTGTTTCTGTTTTTGTTTCAGACAGGGTCTCCAGTCCCCAGGTTGACCCCGATGAATTCCCTATGTAGTTGAAGATGCCCTGGAATTACTGATGTTCCTGCCTCCGCCTCCTGAGTTCTAGGTCACTGGTGTACTATCCCACCCAGTTTATGCTAACTATTCTAAGTGCAAAGTTAAATACATTCAAACTATCCTGTAAAGCTGCAGACCTTCTTTCATCTTGAAAACCCAAAACCATGAAAAATCCGTACTTAAGAAACAACCACATCTCTCTTCTTACCAATTCCTGATGAAGAACCGTTTACTTTCTGTCTTTATAAATTTGGATATTCTAACTACCTCCTCTACATAAAACCATATGTTGGGGTACATTGTGTGAAGGTGTGTCTCTGTATATTCAGTTGTCAACTCTGTCCTGGCAGAGAGCTGTTAAATGCTGAAGGAATTCTAATATTGTCGTTTCTATGGCCCTTTACCAGGTTTTCTATTTTGTAAATATTCATTCTTCTTGACCTGCTTAAGGCAATCTAGGATGTATCAGAGATTGTCTCACTACTGATTGGCTGTAATAAAGATCTGATGGCCAATAGCTGAACAGGAAGCAGAACTTCTAAGAGGGAGAGGGAGAGGACAAGAGGTAGAGGAGGGAGGGGAGGGGAAGAAGGAGAGAAAGGAGGGAGAGGAGAAGGGAATAGAGAGGGGAGGACAAGGGGAAAGAGAGGAGAGGGGAGAAGGAGGGGGGGAGGAGGGAGGGGGGGGAGAAGAGGGAGAGGGGGGGGGGGGAGGGGGGAGAGAGGGAGAGGGGAGAGGTGTGTGTATGTGGTGGGGTGGGAGTCTGGGAGAAGGGATGAGATGTGGGAGATTCAGTCAGTGGACATGGAAGTGACAGACTAGAGCAGAGCAGAGAGGTAGACCTGGCCACATGGCAGGATATAGTGCCAGGATTAGTCTGGTGGGAGACTCCCCAGCAAAAGACCTAAGCTTTAAAATATTGACAAACCTTTGTGTCATTATTTAAATTTGATGGGTCCTAGATAATTCCACTACAATCATACTGTATTTTCCTTTTTTTTTTTCAAGTGACTTATTTCCTTTAGCACGATGTTCTTGTAGCATTTGTAAGAATTTCCATCATATTTAAAGTATGATAATATTACTTTGGAAGCATATATTCAGCTTGTCTATGATGGACATTAGTTGGCCCCCATTTTTTGGCTATTGTAAATAACAGGCTATGAATATTGGCGAATACATACAGTTTGCTATATTTTGTTGTTCTCTTGTGACTGCACATGGTAGAAATTCTTTCAAGCTGACACAACTATATTTAAATTACTTATAATTAATATACTTATACTACTATCCCTTTTAATGATTTCATGGCATGGCATTCTGTGGGGTGACTAGCACACCATAGTCAGATGTTTTGCATCTTTGTCTCTAACGGCCGTCTTGTTTCAAGGCTTAGATTTATTTTGTTCTTTAATGACTGAATACAAGAAAATTTTCTTGGACATAAGTCCTTAAATACTTATGTTTCTCTGCATCAGTGGATTTAGGTTTTTGTGTATGATTTGGACGATAAATTTAATATTGTAGAGCAGGCAAAACCAGAATCCTGCTGATTAAAAATCTCCCATTTGAGGCAACAGAATGCTATTATTATGTATGCTTCCAAGGATATGATGTGCCTAGCGACCAGAAATGTCAACAGCATGCTTTTATGGCAATAACACATGTTTAAGCTTCACAAAAAGCATCTAATAATGAGAGTCCAGGGGAGATTTCATCACGGGCTAGAAATGAAAAAAGTACTTTAATTATCTGTTATTTTAATACGATGTTATTGCATTGCTAATAACTAAGTTTTATTACTTGTAACATTTGGACATCAGTTGCCCACGATGTAATTTTGCGTTGCTGGGGGACCAATTTCTTTTCTGCTTTTTTTCATTAGATTAATTTATTTTTTTTGTCCCCGCCCCACCCACTCCCATTAGATTAATTTATAATCTTCCACAACTCTTTCTTTTGGATCCACTCAGCTTTGAGATCAAAAGGAAATAAACAAGAATCCACAAAGATGTTCATAGAATTGAGATCCAGAGACATTTGCTCTCACTCTTTGGCTCGCCATCGCTGTGTATGTATTTGTGTGTGCAGTGTCAGAGTGTGTCTTTCTACTGCTTTATGATTTATCCCCTCTAGCTCTACGGGAATGCAAATGAACTTTACATTCTAGGTCTGTTGTAGCCGATGCATCTGAAATGAGGCCTACAATGCCCATCTCCATCCGAAATGGAAGCCTTTCTTTTTGCCTCCTCTCAAACTTATAAATTGATGTATAGTTTTCTAATTTGTACTCCATTCTCCAAGCAACATGCTCACCAGGCATCCAAACCTACCCACATGGCTGGGTAGCTTTCTTATCTGTCAATCATGGGCTGGTAAATGAATGTACTCCAAGATTTGAAAGGCCAATCGAAAATTAAGACTATATAAGAAACTATAGTAAGGTTCTACTTTCCCCTCGATGGTTTCAGCTTAATGATTCATAAAATCTCAAAATCTGCAACAAACACATCCACCCATTCCATGAACAAAAACATGTCCTGGTTCCCGTGTCTATCTTGAATGTAAATACACTGAGTATCCCCCACCTAGGGTCTCCTTTTACCAGATAAATCTCTTAGAAATTGCAAGTAGGCATTACAGACTCATTTGTTTGCCCACTTGGGAAGAAATCTTCCTTGGTAGCACAGAGAAAACCTGTGTGATACATAATTAAAACAATTGAGGTAATGTGGGCGCTCTTGATCCAACGTGATTGGAATCTTCTCAAAAAGACCTTAGGAGACCAATGCAGTATAGACTGAAGGGGTCTAGGTATGGACACAAGAAAGAACAATTTCCGAAGCTATGATGAGATATCTCAAAAAAGACCCCCAAAACCTCAGATATGTGGAAACAATATTTAATACACACAGTGGTAATTATGGTGGCAGTCCAAATGCATAACCGTCAGGACAGCAATGGAGCGGTTGGGCTACCTTCAGCCTCCCTGTTGTAGGTGTCAGTCTCAGAGAGAGTTCACTATACCCTTTGGATATGGCAACTGGACTTTCCAGCCATCTAGTCTCAGCTACTCCGGAGCACAACGCCTCCTCTGGCACTGGTTTTATAAGTTTACTCTTCCGAGATCTGATCTCCTGCATCCGAAACCACAAGCAAGTGCTGCACCAGAGGTTCACTTCCTTCAGTTAAATCAGAACTTGTGGTCACCCCGAGAGGCCAGCTGTTCTGCATGCGAAAGCAACTCGAACAGCCCCTTTTACTAAGATACCTGATTTCTAGGGGCTGAATACACTGAACAATCATTAATATTTTCATTTTAATAACTGTACATTAATGAGGAAGCTACTTTCTAAGTCTATATAAGCAAAGCACTTTCAATTATGTTAAAATTAAGGTTAATTATTCGATAGTTGTTAAGTACTATAAAAACCTCAACACATTTTCATATCTAAGAGAATAACTTGGTGTTTTGGATGATGGGCCCTTTTCTTCTTTGTTTTCAGTTTTGTTTGTTTGTTGTTTGTTTTTGTTGTTGTTGCTGTTGTTCTAGGGCTTGAACCCAGGCCCTCACAGATAAGCACCTAATGCCTGAGGTACAGACCCAGCCCTTTTTTCATATTTTTATTTTGAAATAAGGTCTTGCTAAATTGCCCAGGTTAGTCTTGAACTTGCCATCCTCCTGCCTGAGCTCCATGAATAGGTGGAATTACAGGTCCTCCTCTGCAGGCCCGGCCTAATCTCCTGCTTTTGATTTATTATTTAACAATAATTGCATGGCTTAGAGCTATTCGCTTGGAAGAATAGATAATACCAGGGCCTGTCACTCCTGTAGTTGATCTCCCTCCAAGTAAAGGCAGAGTCCTTTCAAGGTCTGAACATACCCACCTGCTTGGTCTTCTCCTACCCCACGTGCTTCCCAGACCAGCTCATCTCTTCCCTGGTTTATCTGTCTCTGTCCAGATGTTCATCATCAAACATTCCTGAAGTACTGTGCCTTGGGGCCTTCTCCCTGGTGGCTTTCTGCACCTAGAATGCCATTTTCCTAGATTTTCTCGGAGCTCTTTTTGTCTAAGTTTCTGTTCCAGAAGCTCATCTTTTCTTTGAGGCCTGTCCTGAATCGCCCATCTCTGTGGTCCTGCCTGGCAGATTCCAGTGCCTTCCTTCTCTCCTAAGGTGCAGGAAGACTGCTGAGCCCAGTGACCATGCTTGTGATACCACCCCTAGAGAGACAGAGGCAGGAGGATTGCTGTAAATTTGAGGACAGCATGGTCTGTTTAGTGAGATCCGGGCCAGCCAGTGCTTCACAATAAGTCCCTATCTCAGAAGAAAAGGGGAATGAATGTTTGCTTCCTTTCACGAGTGTTTTCTAAAATTCTAAAAGTGTGTCGGAACATTACAGATTATCGATCGATTTTTATGGAGCATTCGATCAGGTTAGTGACAGGGGCTTGCAAAGAACGTTGCATGATGGCAGTCTATTAATTATTTTCTTTTTTACAGAAGAGCCAAGAAATGATTCTCTCACAGGGCTCTAAAGAATGGATGCTGATTCTTGAAAGATCACATAGGCAATCAAATGCTTTGGTGTTCTCAGAGCTTTGATTCTCTCAAAAATAAATGTTTACATCACATGGGAGAAAGTGTACTTACTGTACCATTGAAAAAAAGTCGGTTTTGATGTGTTTTGGAACTTTTGACAAATCATAAGAATTTCTAACCTTCTACCTAATCATTTTATTTGTGTTCATGGTTCCCCTGATATTTCCTCGATTAACTCTGTAAGTATGCCTTTTTCTTCATTTTTATGTTATCTGTTCTGCCTTATACATCGGCTTAGTCTAAAAGTGAGAATTATTACTCCCAGTTTTCTCAGATCAGTAGAAGATGCTTACAGGAAAGAGTACACACTTAGTTTATAGATAAAGATACGGATCTTAGCCCCCCCCCCATCACTGGTGACATTATGATTGAGAACCTCTGGGAATCTCACTCTCTTACAAAACCTGCAAGACTGGCATACACATTATAATGATAAATTCTGTGTAGATAAATATTTAATAGTAGATGTCAAGGAAATGTTTCCGTTATAACTGAGGCACCCTGAGACAGGAGGATGTCTGAAAGGGTAGTTTTCCTTAGTCCTCTTCCAAGTGTATGCGATATTTTCACTTCCACTAACCAATATGCAGGCTTGCAGCTCTCACTGCTCACCTCTTGAAACACTAATGTTCATTCAGTGAGTGCATTAACTACTGTGTAGCCTGAGTCATACTAGTTCTACAGGAAGCAAAACAAAGCTCTAAAATCACAACCATTCTAAACCCCGATGCCAGAGTAAAAACAGGAACAAGAAACATGCAGGACAATGCATCGCCACCAGAGCTCAGCCACTCTCACAACGGGCCCTGAAAATGCAATATGGCTGAAGCACAAGAAAAGGATGTTAAAAGGCTATTAGGATTATGTTCAAGGACCTTCAAGAGGATCCGAGGAAATCCATTCACTGAAAGCTATGAAAACACAGAAGAAGAAGCAGTAGGAGGAGACAAAGAAGACAGCTCAAGACATGAGAATTAAAATGGTATTGAACTGCAATTAAATTGGAATTAAAAACCCAAACAGAGGCAGAACTGGAGATTAAGACTTTAGGAATGCAAATAGAAACCTCAAAAGCAAGCCTTAGCAACAGAATACAATAGATGTAGGAGAGAATTTCAGGCATTGAAGAAAAATAGAAGTAAGTTCCCCAGTCAACATGTTTAATCAACAACAACAAAATTAGAAACAAAACATCCAGGAAATCTGAGACACTATGACCATAACAAATCTATGAATAGGAATAGAGGAAACAGAAGACACCTTGGTCAAAGGCATAGAAATAGTTTCCACGAAATCATAGACGTTAATAAAGCTAAAGAAGAAGGTACCTATTAGGAGGTACAAGAAGTACACAGAACACTGAATAGATTGGCCCAGAAGAGAGATTAAAAATGACAATAACACTAAATGTATGGAACAAAGAATGTTAAAAGCTGCAAGAAAAAAGGGAAAGTATCTTATAAAGGCAGATCTATTAGAATAATACTTGACTTTCCAATGGAGAAAGGGCCTGGTTTGTGTTCCCCAAACTCAAAAAGACCACAGACACCAGCTTAGAATACTATACTGGGCAAATATTTCAATCACAATAGATGGAGACATTTCACAATAAAATCAAATTTAAGCAGTATTCAATTACAAGTCCACTTCTACAGAAGGTTCTATTCAACCTGAACAGGTTAACCACACCCAAGAAAACACAAGGAATAAGTCCTCCCAGACCAGCAAATCGAAAAAGGGAGGAAGAAAAACCTCAACTACAACAAAGACCGGAGGAGTCAACATCCACTGTTGATGACACAACACCAATGGCCTCAATTGCTCAGTGAAAAGACCTAGACTAATAGATTAGAATTTAAATTAGAGTCCATCTTTGCTGCTGCATCCAAAAAAAATTATCTTAACATGAAGGATAGACATTGCCACAGGGAAAAAAACTTTCCCCTGAAGCAAGGTGGAACAGCTGTCTTTTTTTTTTTCTTTATTAACTTGAGTATTTCTTATTTACATTTCGATTGTTATTCCCCTTCCCGGTTTCCGGGCCAACCTCCCCCTAACCTCTCCCCCTCCCCTTCTTTATGGGTGTTCCCCTCCCCATCCTCCCCCCATTGCCGCCCTCCCCCCAACAATCACGTTCACTGGGGGTTCAGTCTTGGCAGGACCCAGGGCTTCCCCTTCCACTGGTGCTCTTACTAGGATATTCATTGCTACCTACGAGGTTGGAGCCCAGGGTCAGTCCATGTATGGTCTTTGGGTAGTGGCTTAGTCCCTGGAAGCTCTGGTTGGTTGGCATTGTTGTTCATATGCGGTCTCGAGCCCCTTCAAACTCTTCCAGTCCTTTCTCTGATTCCTTCAATGGGGGTCCCGTTCTCAGTTCAGTGGTTTGCTGCTGGAATTCGCCTATGTATTTGCTGTATTCTGGGTGTGTCTCTCAGGAGTGATCTACATCCGGTTCCTGTGGGCCTGCACTTCTTTGCTTCATCCATCTTATCTAGTTTTTTGGCTGTATATGTATGGGCCACATGTGGGGCAGGCTCTGAATGGGTGTTCCTTCTGCCTCTGTTCTAAACTTTGCCTCCCTATTCCTTGCCAAGGGTATTCTTGTTCCCCTTTTAAAGAAGGAGTGAAGCATTCGAATTTTGGTCATCCTTCTTGAGTTTCATGTTGGAACAGCTATCTTAATATTTGACCATTCAGTCCTAAATGGGATGTCTCCTTCAAATCCCTCCTCCCATTCTGGGTCAAGGAACCCTGAAGAGGAGGAGGAAGAGAGTGTAAGGGCCAGAGGGGATGGAGATGACTTAGGAAACAAGGTGCTCTAAACACATTAAGACAGATACACACCTGAACTCATAAAGACTGATACAGCAGCACAGGGCCTTCGATGGCCTGGGTCACATGGGGTCCTAGATCTGACAAGAGAAATGAGCACAAATTCATATTTGTAACCCCCAAAGCTAGCTCCACTCACAAATAAAATATCAGTTCTCTCTCACTGAGTCTCAGTGGGGATACAAACAGTTCTTAAGTGTAGACTCCATGGCTGTAGTAGATGCAACATCCGTTTATCTGCAAATTTCTTGATTTCAGTTTTTGATGGTTGAGTGATAATCTATTGTTCCACCCTTACTTTATTGTCAGTTGATGGGCATCTAGGCTGTTTCCAGTTTCTGATTATTATGAATAGAATAGCACTGAATATAATTTGAACAAGTGTTTTCGTGGTAGGTTAAGTGTCCTTTGGATATAAGTCATATAGTTGCATCTTGGGGTACATTGATTCTAATTGGAAATTTGATGGAGACTGCATTGAGTTTGTATATTGGTCTTGGTAAGATGACCTTTTTTACTGTATTAATCCTATTGATCCAAGATCATTGCGGGGGGGGGTCTTTTTCTGATACCTTCTTAGTTTTATTATCATGACTACGGCAACTCTAACAAAATAAAGCATTTAGTTGGGGGCTGGCTAACAATTTTAGAGACTTAGTTCATTATTATTAGGACAGAGGTCATGGCAGCAAGGAGCATGGTAGCCTTGGTGTTGGAGAAGTAGCCATCTGTAGGCCCAGATAAAGAAGAACAGTGGGCAGGTTATGCACTTTTGAAAACCTCAAAGCCCACACCGAGTGACACACTTCCTCCAACAAGGCCACACCCCTTAATAATTATTCTATCGGAGTTTCGCTCCCTGGTGACTAAGCATTCAAATATATTCAAATATATCCAAACCACCACAGATACTGTCTTCAATCTCTTTCTTCAATCTTTTAAAGTTTTTTTTTCTTCTTCTTCTTTTTTTTTTTTTCTTTTTTCTTTTTTTCGGAGCTTGGGACCAAACCCAGGGCCTTGTGCTTCCTAGGCAAGCGCCCTACCCCTGAGCTAAATCCCCAACCCCTTTTTTTTTTTTTTTTTTTTTTTTAATTTTTTTATCAACATTCACTTGCTTGGTGATATTTACCCTAACATATTTCATATATATATATACACATATATATATATAGGGAGAGAGAGAGGGAGGGAGAGAGAGAGAGGGAGGGAGAGAGAGGGAGAGAGAGGGAGAGAGGGAGAGAGAGAGACTGACATGTTATCCCGATTTCTTTCTCAGTCTTTGTCCTTTGTATCTAAGAAGGCAACTGATTTTTCATGTGAGTTAATCACATATCCAGCTACTTTGCTGAAAGTGTTTATCAGCTGTAGGAGTTTCCTGTTGACTTTTTAAATTTATTTTACATTTATTATTATTAATCATTCCTGTTGTTTACATTTCAAAAGATAGCTCCCTTCCCTTTTACCCCTCCACAACACCCCCTCCATCCCATATCCTCTCTCCCCTTTGCCTCTATGAGGCTCCCCCACCCACTCACCCTCTCCTGCCCAATGCTCCAGCATCCCCCTATGCTGGGGCATCAAACCTCCACAGGACCAAGGTCCTTCCCTCCCAGTGATGTCAGACAAGGCCATCCTCTACTACATATGTATCTGGAGCCCTGAAGCCCTCCCTGTACACTCCTTGGTTGGTGGTCTAGTCCCTGGGAGCCCTGGGTGTTCCAGCCAATGTTCGTCCAGTGGGGTTGCAATCCTCCTCCTCTACTCCAGTCCTTCCGATAGTTCCCCCCACCAGGGTCCCTGAGCTCAGTCTGATGGTTGGCTCCAAGCATCCACATCTGCATTGGTCAAGTACTGGCAGAACGTCCCAGGGAAGAGCCTAACTAGGTTTCTTTCAGGAAGCACCTCTTGACCATAGGACCAGTGTTGGGTTTGGCAGACAGGATGAATCCCCAGGTGGGGCAGTCCCTAGATGGACCTACCTTCACTTTCTGCTCCATTTTTTTCTTCCATTTTTATTAAATTGGGTATTTCTTATTTACATTTCAAATGTTATTCCCTTTCTGGGTTACTGTCCATCAGCCCCCTAACACCTCCCCTTCTATATGGGTGTTCCCTTCCCCATCACCCTCCGTCACTGCCCCCCCCAACAATCCCCTACACTGGGGGTCCAGCCTTGGCACGACCAAGGGCTTCCCCTTCCACTGGTGCTCTTACTAGGCTATTCATTGCTACCTATGAGGTTGGAGCCCAGGGTCAGTCCATGTAGTCTTTGGGTAGTGACTTAGTCCCTGGAAGCTCTGGTTGCTTGGCATTGTTGTTCATATGGGGTTTCAAGCCCCTTCAGCTCCTTCAGACCTTTCTCTAATTCCTCCAATGGGAGTCCAGTTCTCAGTTCAGTGGTTTGCAGCTGGCATTCACCTCTGTATTTGACATGTTCTGGCTGTGACTCTCAAGAGACATCTGTATCCAATTCCTGTCAGCATGCACTTTTTAGCTTCATCCATTTTATCTAGTTTTGGTGACTGTATATATATATATGGGTCACATGTGAGGCAGGCTCTGAATGACTGTTCCTTCAGTCTCTGCTCTAAACTTTGCCTCCCTATCCCCTCCTATGGATATTTTTGTTCCCCTTTTAAAGAAGGAGTGAAGCATCTGCATTTTGGTCATTCTTCTTGAGTTTCATGTGGCCTGTGCATCTTGGGTAATTTGACCATTTGGACTAATATCCACTTATCAATGAGAGCATACCATGTGTGGTTTCTTTGTGATTGGGTTACCTCTCTCAGGATGGTATTTTCTAGTTCCATCCATTTGCCTATGAATTTCATAAAATCATTGTTTTTGATAGCTGAGTAATATTCCATTGTGTAGATGTACCACATTTTCTGTATCCATTCCTCTGTTGAAGGGCGTCTGGGTTCTTTCCAGCTGCTGAGGGGTTGGGGATTTAGCTCAGTGGTAGAGCACTTGCCTAGGAAGTGCAAGGCCCTGGATTCGGTCCCCAGCTCCGAAAAAAAGGACCAAAAAAAAAAAAAAAATAAGGCTGCTATGAACATAGTGGAGCACGTGTCTTTTTTATATGTTGGGGCATCTTTTGAGTATATGCCCAGGAGAGGAATAGCTTGGTCCTCAGGTAGTGCAATGTCCAATTTTCTGAGGAACCTCCAGACTGATTTCCAGAATGGTTGTACCAGTCTGCAATCCCACCAACAATGGAGGAGTGTTCCTCTTTCTCCACATCCTTGCCAGCATCTGCTGTCACCTGAGTTTTTGACCTTAGCCATTCTGATTGGTGTGAGGTGAACTCTCAAGATTCTTTTGATTTGCATTTCCCTGATGACTAAGGATGTTGAACATTTCTTTAGGTGCTTCCCAGCCATTCAATATTCCTCAGCTGAGAATTCTTTGTTTAGCTCTGTACCCCATTTTTAATAGGGTTATTTGGCTCTCTGGAGTCTAACTTCATGAGTTCTTTGTATAGTTTGGATAGGGCCACTTCTGTATATTATGGATTCATCTGCAAATAAAGATTCTGTGACTTTTTCCTTTCCTTGTGTATCCCCTTGATTGCCTTTAGTTGTGTTAGTGCCCTAGCTAAGACTTACGGTACTATATTGAATAGATATTGAGTGGACAACTTTGTCTTGTTCCTAATTTTAGTGGAATTGCTTTAAATCTCTCTCTTTACGTAAATATTAACCATGGACTTGCAATAAACTGCCTTTATTGTGTTGAGAATGTCCCTTGTATCCCTAACCTCTCCAGGACTTTCATCATGAAGGGGTGTTAGGTTTTGTCAAAGGCTTTTTCTGCATCTAATGAGATGACAGTATGTTTTTTTGCCTTTCACTTTATTTACATGGGGATTACATTTATTAACTTACGTATGTTGAACCATCCCTGTGTCTCTGGGATGAAGCCTACTTGATCATGGTGGATGATCTTTTTGGTATGTTCTTGGATTCAGTAAACAAGTATTTTATTAAGAATATTTACATTTGGAAACTTTTCTCACCGTTCTCTTCATTGGATCTTTCTGTAGCTTGGGAGCTGGGTTAATTTTGGTCTCTTAAAATGGATTGGGCCGTATTCCTCCTGTTCCTGTTTTGTGGAATAATTCAAGGAGTACTGGAATTACCTCTCCCTCAAAACTCCAGTAGAATTCTGTTCTCAAAGTATCCAGCCGTGGACTTTTTCTTTTCTTTTCTTTCTCTCTCTCTTTCTTTCTTCTTTTTTTTTTTTTAAGCTTGGAAGACTTTTTTTTACTGCTTCCATTTCTTGGGGGGGGGGTTTACAGGTCTGTTTAAATTGCTTATCTGACCTTGATTTAATTGTATTGGGTGGTCTATATTGAGAAAATTACCCATTTCTTTCGATTTTCCAATTTGGTGGCCTACAGGTTTTTTAAAGTATGTCCTCTGATTCTCAGGACTCCCCTGTGTCTGCTATAATTTGCCCCTCTTTCATTTCTAATTTTGTTAATTTGGATCATCTCTCTCTCTACCTTTTCGTTAATTTGGCTGAAAACCTTTTGTTGGTGAAAACATGTTTTGAAGAAAAGCAGTAAGTACATGAAGATTTGAGAAAATAGGCACAGGTAAGAGCACTGCCTCACTTGAGGTGGGTGACCTGTAGCAGGGCCTCCTCTCAAGTCTGCAGAAACGCAGAGGTGTCTCACACCCCTTCCCCTCTTCGTGTTCGCTGGTGGTAGACTCGTAAAAAGAACTACAGAGATGCTGAAAAAATAGTGTTTTCAAAATGTGTTAAAAAAAAATGTATATACGACCTTTTCCTAAGCACATTTGTCTTAATATATTTGGCAAGAATGGGCTCTCGTAGACGGAGTGACATCTTCATACTTCGGAGAATGTAGAAACCTGCTATTTCCTCCGGTATGGTACCTACACCCTTGTGGTTATCCTTGTGTGGTTAAGTTTGGAGTCTGGGTGCGATTGGGTTCTGGGAAACACTGCGTAGGTTGTGGACAGTCATTGGATGGCTTTGCCTCTCGCTCCCCCTACTGTCCACACTATGTTACTGCTGTAACCCATCGGTGCCTACGGAAAAAATCCCCTGAGCTAAGAAATCTGCGTTTCAATATCAGATGCATCAGATGCGCTAATATGGCGCTTCATCTGGTTAATTCCTCAATTTTAATTTCCCCAGAATTTCATGTTCTCGTGAAAGTTATGTTTAGAAGGTAATTTAGGGATTCGTGCTGTCTGAGATAAAAATCTCTCCCCTTCTGTCAGTTCCCTTGTGCATAATGATACACACAAACGCACAGCACACATTTCTCCTGGAAGTCATGGTTTTACAAAAGCTTCCTAGGCGATGTTCCATGCTCACAACTCATCTTCAGGAAGGGGATTTTAAAACATTCTTGCAGTGTGTAAATATTTAAAAAACTGTATTTCTTAAATTGAAAATTGTGGCCACCTTTGAGATACCGGGAATTAGAATATTGTAATATATTTATAACATTTAATGAATTGAATTTATATAGATACTAGAGTTAGAAAAAATGTCACAAGAAAGCAGAGCCATGGACTGGAGAGATGGCTCAGTGGTTAGGAGCACTGACTGCTCTTCCAGAGGTCCTGAGTTCAATTCCCAGCAACGACATGGTGGCTCACAACCATCTGTAATGGGATCCGATGCCCTCTTCTGGTGTGTCTGAGGACAGCGACTGTGTACACACATACATAAATCAAAACAAAACAAACAAAAAGAAAGCAGAACCGTAACTGAAGGCTACACTTTATTTAAGAATAATGGATAAGGGGCTGGAGGAATGGCTCAGCTGTGAAGAGAATTTGCTGGTCTTCCGGAGGACCCAGGTTTGATTCCCAGCACTCACAGGGTGAGTTCTCAACATTGCGTAACTCCAGTTCAGCAGATCCAAGTCTCTCTTATGGCTACTGCAGGCACCAGTCATGTGATGCACATATCTACAATGGGCATTCACATACATAATTGGTGGTGTATAAGTGCATGAAATATATTCAATCCGTTGAAGGAATCAGAGAAAGGACTGGAAGAGTTTGAAGGGACTCGAGACCCCATATGTAAAAAAATGCCAAGCAACGAGGGCTTCCAGGGACTAAGCCACTACCCAAAGACTAAACATGGATTGACACTGGACTCTGACCTCATAGGTAACAATGAATATCCTAGTAAGAGCACCAGTGGAAGGGGAAGCCCTTGGTCCTGCTAAGACTGAACCCCCAGTGAACTAGATTGTTGGGGGGAGGGCGGCAATGGGGGGAGGGTGGGGAGGGGAACACCCATAAGGAAGGGGACGGGGGAGGGGGATGTTTGCCTGGAAACCGGGAAAGGGAATAACACTCGAAATGTAAATAAGAAATACTCAAGTTAATAAAAAAAAAAAAAAAAGAAAAAAGAAAAGGAGGAGCAGACCAGAAAAAAAAAGAAATATATTCAATACTGAAAATGTAAAATTTAGTGTGAAACTTTACAGTTTCCGTTTTGAATGCCAATTCTAAGTGTATATTAGTGCATTAAGTTATATAGGCTTTAGGTTTGGCTAATTTTTTTTGCCAGTGATATTTATAATAATATTTGTTTAAAAATAAATAAAATATATAAATCTTAAAAATTATAATGGGCCAATGTAACAAAGTAGCATTCAAGGGATGTGGGTGAGGAAAATATGGGGACAATCTGTGATACCTTAGTAAAACTATAACGAATCCAAACTTATTCCAAAACAAAAAAAACTTTATTTAAAATTGCAACTCCTTAATTAAATGCAATTAAAGAAATTTATGGTAAATTAAAAATTTGGGCTGAACTTCCTCACTGCTTATGTGTCTGAAATATTTATACTTTTCTATTTTTGTATTTGGTGGATAGTTTTAACCAATTCATATTCCTAGGTGAAGATTTTCATTCTTCAGAATTTTGAAACTATTCTTTTTTTTTTTTCTGTAACCTCATAGTTCTTACGATTCTGATGACAGTCTGCGTTTATTCCTTTAAAGGGAATTTACTTTCTCCTGGGCACTAGCAAACCATTTCTACTTTCCATATTTACTGATTTTAGCTTTTTATTAATTATTTTATTTGTTTACATTTCAAATGTCGTCCCCTTTCACGGTCTCCCCTCCGCAAACCCTTTACCCTGTGCCCCCTCCCCTTTACCTCTAAGAGGGTGATCGCCTACCCACCCACCCACTCCTTGCTCACACCTCCAGCATCCTTCTACACGGGGACAACAAGCCTCCACAGGACCAAGGGCCTCCCTTTCCACTGATGCCAGATACTGCAGTCCTCTGCTACAATAGCAGGGGCCATGGACTCGCTGTTTAGTCCCTGGGAGCTCTGTGCGGTCCTGTTAGTTGACATTATTGTTCGTCCTATGGGGTTGCCATCCCCTTCAGCTCCTTCGGTCCTCCTAACTCTTCCATTGGGGTCCCCTGGTTCCGTCCAACAGTTGGCTGTGTATATCTGCATCTGTCTTAGTCAGGTGCCGGCAGAGCCTCTCAGAGGACAGTTCTTTTATTGCTTAGAATTGTTTTTGCTATCCTGGGTTTTTGTTATTCCAGATGAAGCTAGAATTGTTCTTTCTATCTCTGAGAAGAATTGAGTTGGGATTTTGATGGGAATTGCATCGAATCTGTAGATTGCTTTTGGTAAGGTGGCCATTTTTACTATGTTAATCCTGCTGGTTCATGAGCATGGGAGATGTTTCCATCTTCTGAGTTCCTCAATTTCTTTGTTCAGAATTGAATTTCTTGTCATACAGATTTTTCACTTGCCTGGTTAGAGTCACACCAAGATATTTATATTATTTGGGACTATTGTGAGAGGTGTTGTTTCCCTAATTTTTTTCTCAGTCTATTTATTCTTTAAGTAGAGGAAGGCTACTGATTTCTTTGAGTTAATTTCATATCCAGCCACTTTGCTGAAGTTGTTTGTCAGCTGCAGGAGTTCTCTGGTAGATTTTGTGAGGTCACTTACATATATTATTATACCATCTGCAAATAGTGATATTTTGACTTCTTCTTTTCCAATTTGTATCTATTTGACCTCCTTTTGTTACCTAATTGATCTACTAGAACTTAGAGTACTGTATTGAATAAATAAATTGCCTAGTCCCTGATTTTAGTGGGATTGCTTCCAATTTTTCTCCATTTAATTTGATATTGGTTGTTGATTTGTTGTATACTGCTTTTATTATGTTTAAGTATGTGCCTTGAATTCTTGATCTTCCCAAGACTTTTAACATGAAGGGGTGTTGTATTTTGTCAAAGGCTTTTTTAGCATCTAATGAGATGATCATGTTCTTTTCCTTTGAGTTTGGTTATGTAGTAGATTACGTTGATGGATCTCCATATATTGAACCATCCTTGCATCCGTGGGATGAAGTTTACTTGATCGTGGTGTATGATGGTTCTAATGTATTCTTGGATTCAGTTTGTGAGAATTTTATTGAGTATTTTTGCTTTGATATTCATAAGGGAAATTGAAGACCAGCCTTAGTTGAAGGTGATCAGGTAGAATTAATGACATTATTTCAATCTCTTTCTTTGTTGTGTCTTTGTGTGGTTTAGGTATAAGCGTAACTTTGGTTTCATAGAACAAATTAGGTAGTGTTCCTTCAGTTTCTATTTTGTGGAATAGTTTGAGAAGTATTAGTATTGGGTCTTCTTTGAAGGTCTGGTAGAATTCTGCACTAAAGCCATCCAGCCTTGGGCTTTTTTTGGTTGGGAGACTTTTAATGGTTAGGGATTATGAGACTGTTTACATAATTTATCTGGTCCTGATTTAACGTTGGTACCTGGTATCTGTCTAGAAAGTCATCCACTTTATTTAAATTCTCCAGTTTTGATGAGTTTAGGCTTTTGTAATAGGATCTGAAGATTTTTTGAATGTCTTCAGTTTTTGTTGTTATGTCTCACTTTTCATTTCTGATTTTGCTAATTTGGATACACTCATTGTCCTCTTTATTTAGTTTGGCTTGTGGTTTATCTATCTTACTGATTTTCTTAAAGAACAAGCTCTTCTTTTTGTTGATTCTTTGTGTAGTTCTCTTTGTTTCTAATTGGTTTATTTCAGCCCCAAGTTTGCTTATTTCCTGCTGTTTACTTCTCTTGGGTGTGTTTGCTTATTTTTGTTCTAGATCTTTCATTTGTGTTGTCAAACTGTTAGGGTATGCTCTCTCTAGTTTCTGTTTGGAGGCACTCAGAGCTATGAATTTTCCTTTTAGTACTGCTTTCATTGTGTCCTATAAGTTTGGGTATGAACCTTAATTTTCATCAAATTCTAGAGAGTCTTTAATTTCTTTACTTCTTCCATGACCAAGTTATCATTGAGTAGAGAGTTATTCAGTTTTTGTGAGTATGTGGGCTTTCTGTTGTTTTTGTTGATATTGAAGACCAGCCTTACTTAGTCCATGGTGATCAGCTAGAATTCATGGCATTATTTCAATCTTCTTGTATCTGTTGAGACAAGTTTTGTGATCAATTAAATAGTCAATTTTGTTTTAGGGTGATATATATCTCTTTACATCCATTTGGTTCATAACCTTTGTTAGTTTCACTTTGTCTCTGTTTAGTTTCTGTTTCCATGATCTGTCCATTGGTGAGAGTAAAGTGTTGAAGTCTTCTACTACTATTGTGGGAGGTTCAGTGTGTTCTGAGCTTTAGTAATGAATGTTTCTTTTTACAAATGTGGGTGCCCTTGCATTTGGGGTGTAGGTATGCAGAATTTAAAGAACATCTTGTTGGATTTTTCCTTTGATGAGTATCATGTGTCATTTCCCATCTGTTTTGATAACTTTTGGTTGAAAGGCTATTTTACTGGATATAAGAATGGCTACTCCAGTTTGTTTCTTGACACATTTGCTTGAAAAAAATTCTAGCTCTTTAGTCTGAGATATTGTCTGTCTTTGTCACTGAAGTATATCTCTTATATGCAGCAAAACTCTGGGTTCTGTTTAAATATCTAATCTGTTAACCTATGTCTTCTTATTGGGGAATTGAGTCCATTGATGTTGAGAGACATTAGGGTCCAATGATTGTTGGTTCCTGTTATTTTTATTGTTAGAGGTGATATTATGTTTTTGTGGTTCTCTTCTTTTGGGTTTATTGTGAGATGATTAATTTCTTGTTTTTCTGTGGGTGTTGTTTCCCTCCTTGTGTTGGAGTTTTCCTTCTATTATCTTCTGTAGGTCTGGAATAGTGGAAAGATATTGTTTAAATTTGGTTTTGTCATAGAATATCTGGTCTCCATTTTTGGTGATTGAGAGTTTTGCTGGGTATAGTAGCCTGAGTTGGCATTTGTGTTCTTTGAGGGTCTGCATAACATTGGTTTAAGATCTGGCTTTTAGAGTCTTTGTTGAGAAGTATGGTGTAATTCTGTTATGTCTACCTTTTTATATGTTACTTAGCTTTTTCTTCTTACCACTTTTAATATTCTTTCTTTGTTATATGCATTTAATATTTAGATTATTATGTGATGAAATAATTTTTTTCCTAGTCCAATCTATTTGACATTCTGTAGGCTTCTTGTATGTTTATGGCCATCTCTTTTATTGTAGATTAGGGACTTCTATGATTTCATTGAAGATGTTTTCTGGTCCTTTGAATTGGGAATCTTCACTTTCTTCTATTCCTATTATTCTTAGGTTTGGTTTTTTCATTGTGTCCTGAATTTCCTTGATGTTTTGGGTTAGGAGCTTTTTGCACTTTGCATTTTCCTTGACTGTTGTGTCAATATCTTCTATGGTATCTTCTATACCTGAGATTCTCTCTTCAATGTCTTGTATTCTGTTGGTGACGCTTGTATCTGTAACTCATGATCTCTTTCCTAGGTTTTCCATCTTTAGGGTTGCCCACCTTTGTGATTTCTTTATTGTTTCTACTTCCATTTTTAGGTCTTGGACTGCTTTGATCAATTCCTTTACCTGTTTGATTGTATTTTCCTCTATTTCTTAACTGGGCTTGCTGTCTCTGGCTGAAGCCTGGCCCTCCTTTGAGCCTGGTTATGAAGCACCTCCTGGGAGTCAAGCTGTCTCTGGGTGTGGGAGGGGCTCTGTAGTGCCAGCTCTGCACTGGGCAGAGTTGCTGGCCAGAAGGGTGATGTATCTCAGGTAGGGTGGAAGGTCCTGCCTCTGCTGGGTCCCGTGGGGGGGCAGTTAGGTTAGGTATTGGGGTGGGGGTGTCTCACCTGCACGTCTGGTTCTGACTGACCTCCTGTGAGTCAAGGTGTCTCTGGGTGTCCTGTTTTTAGTTTGTATATGAATGTGCTCAGCTCTTGTCTCCTTTTTACTCATTGTACCAGACAAAGTGGAGTGACTTTCCTTCTATAAACTTTCAACTGAAGAATACTTTAGCTGGAGGAATTTCTTCACCCATTGTGTATCACCTGGCCTTTACATTCTCTGGCTTCTCTTTATCATACTAGGTTACTTAGTAACCCAGCTGTGTCCTGCTTTCTTTTATTATTTGATTCTATTTTTAAAATTTTACAAATTTTAATATTCATATTTAATTTTAAGAATACATTCTGTTTCTTCTTTCTAGTTCTCTCTCTCTCTCTCTCTCTCTCCTCTCTCTCTCTCTCTCTCTCTCTCTTTCTCTCTCTCTCTCTCTCTCTCTCTCTCTCTCTCTCTCTCTCTTTCTCTCTCTCTCTCTGTTTTAGGCAGAGTTTCTTTGTGCACCCCTGGCTGTCCTGGAACTCGCTCTGTAGACCAGGCTGACCTCCAACTCAGAGATCCAGCTGCCCCTGCCTCCCACATTGTTGGGATTTAAGGTGTGCACCAGAGCCACCCAGATCTCATATTCATTCTTAATAACAACTTATTCTTATTTTTGTTTGTTCTATAGATGCAAACGATACAATATCTTCTCAAATATCCAGGAGAAGAGTGTAAGTAAAAGTCTTCCCTCCTTTTCCTCCAACCCTTTCTCTTTTTGTTAATGACTTGCTGAGTTTTCCTGGAGTCCTTTTTTCCTTACTTTTACATTTGGCTTTTATGTTGCAGTTTTGTTTTTACCTGTCATATCTTTTGTGTTTGTTTTTTGTCCATTTGTGTTTAAGTAAGAGGTGACACAAAAGCTGAGTGTTTCTTGTCTAGGGTCCTTAATACACTGGCAGGAGTTATTCTGGGATATGGGGTTGGGAAGCTGCACATTATCATTTGGAACTCTTACGTGTCAGAGTTCCAACTTCCACACATGGTGCCTGATTTCCAAACAAACAAACAAACAAACAAACAATTCCTTTAGAGAGAAAACAGAAGCATTTACTCCTCCTCTTCTCTTCCACCCCTCTCTTTTCCCCTTCTCCTCTTCCCCCTCTTCCCTCTCCTTCCCTTTCTTTTTTTTCCCTTCTTTCACCCAAGGTTGGGATAGGATCAATGGCAGCCATTAGATCTACTGAGATAGAACTCGGGTGGGGTGAAGGTAATGTTTGGCTGAAATCTTTGAACCAATCTTATCCATTGCATTCCATGGTTCATTTCTGCTCTCTACAGTAACCAAAATTCAAAATTCAGCGTTCTCTGTGCCCTGGGATCTGTGGGCACAGGCAGGTTTCCACATATTTCTCGTTGGTGTGTGCATCATAACACCCCCTTTGCTGTGTTTGCAAACCATTGCAAGTCCATCACCAGCTCTTCGTCTTCCCAACATGATTTACAGTGAGTTGTTGAATACCCCATTTTCCTGTTCATTTTTAGTTTGTGCTATTTTCTATGTGCACTGTCAAAAATATCGGCAATCTGAGCTGGGATTGCAGTAGAGAGGAAGAAGCGAAAGTGATTCTGAGAGTTTCTTAAAGATTAGGTCAGTGGGGGCTGGAGAGATGACTTAACGGTAAGAGCACTGGCTGCTCTTTCTTAGGACTTGGGCTCAGTTCCCAGCACCCACACCTGTCTGTGGCTCCATTTCTAGAGGATCTTTCATGTTCAGACATAACTGCAGGCAAAACAGCAATGCATATAAAATAAAAATAAATAAAAATTAAAAAAATTAAGTGAGTAGGTTAGATCATGGGTTAGGCAAGGAAAGAGATGATGTATTCTAAGATGACTTTCATAGTGTCATAGATTTTTAGGATATCGCTTTTGAGTGAGATTTACCAGGACACCAATGTGTTTTGGGAAGTTAAGGCTTAGAAATGTAGTCCTCAGTTTTAAAATAGTGTGTTTATAGAGCCAGGCATGGTAGATGATGCTTGTAATCTCAGTACTTGGGGAACTGAAACAGGTGAATTGCTATGAGTTTCAGGACAAACTGAGCTACATAATGAGTTACAGACAGACAGACAGACAGACACACACACATACACTATCACCACCACCACCACTACCACCACCATTACCACCACTACCACCAAAAATTCCCAAAATATGTTTATAAAATAGTTGATTTTATAAATAATAATTATTGTAAAAAATTAAATACTATATCTGTATCTGAGGTTTATATTAAGGCTGTTTACTCCCAGAAAATACTTTAGCCATTCATTTAATGTACTTAATAACTGGTTCACCGTTATTAAGCATGGCTGTAAGGGATTCATTTTTGGAAAGATTCCTGATATTAAAATGCTTTTCCCATTATTATTAAACACACATAACAATCAGTAAGTAATTGCACACCCCCTTTGGAGCAGATCTCTGCAGATCTACGAAGATGTACTGTCTTGTAGTGATGCTATATAGACAAATATATGACTTTTTTTTATTATTATTAACTTGAGTATTTCTTATATACATTTTAGTGTTATTCCCTTTCCGGTTTCGGCAACATCCCCTCCCCCTCCCCTTCCTTATGGGTGTTCCCCTCCCAACCCTCCCCCATTGCTGCCCTCTCCCCAACAGTCTAGTTCACTGGGGTTCAGTCTTAGCAGGACCCAGGGCTTCCCCTTCCACTGGTGCTCTTACTAGGATATTCATTGCAACCCTCACGAGGTCAGAGTCCAGGGTCAGTCCATGTATAGTCTTTGGGTAGTGGCTTAGTCCCTGGAAGCTCTGGTTGGTTGGCATTGCTGTACATATGGGGTCTTGAGCTCCTTCAAGCTCTTCCAGTTCTTTCTCTGATTCCTTCAACAGGGGTCCTGTTCTCAGTTCAGTGCTTTCCTGCTGGCATACGCCTCTGTATTTGCTGTATTCTGGCTGTGTCTCTCAGGAGCGATCTGCATTCACATTTTGATCATCCGTCTTGAGTTTCATTTGTTCTAGGCATCTAGGGTAATTCAAGCATTTGGGCTAATAGCCACTTATCAATGAGTACATACCATGTATGTCTTTCTGTGATTGGGTTAGCTCACTCAGGATGATAGTTTCCAGTTCCAACCATTTGCCTACGAATTTCACAAAGTCATTGTTTTTGATGGCTGAGTAATATTCCATTGTGTAGATGTACCACATTTTCTGTATCCATTCCTCTGTTGAAGGGCATCTGGGTTCTTTCCAGCTTCTGGCTATTATGAATAAGGCTGCGATGAACATAGTGGAGCACGTGTCTTTTTTATATGTTGGGGCATCTTTTGGGTATATGCCCAAGAGAGGTATAGCTGGATCCTCAGGCAGTTTAATGTCCAATTTTCTGAGGAACCTCCAGACTGATTTCCAGAATGGTTGTACCAGTCTGCAATTCCACCAACAATGGAGGAGTGTTCCCTCTTTCTCCACATCCTCGCCAGCATTTGCTGTCACCTGAGTTTTTGATCTTAGCCATTCTCACTGGTGTGAGGTGAAATCTCAGGGTTGTTTTGATTTGCATTTCCCTTATGACTAACGATGTTGAACATTTCTTTAGGTGTTTCTCAGCCATTCGGCATTCCTCAGCTGTGAATTCTCTGTTTAGCTCTGAACCCCATTTTTTAATAGGGTTATTTGAATATATGACTTTTTAAGTCTTAATGATGATCCTATAAGAATTCCTAAAATTATATCAGTAATTATTAAGCTCTTTTATAGTGGGACTACTATTAAGTCTTTTTCTGATAGTCAAAACTACAGTGAGAACACTGCCAGTCTCTCAATTGTCACCAGTTAATTGTTCTTAGATAGTAACCAGACTTTCCCCTACTCAGAGCACATTCCAAGAGGTTGTAAAATAATTAACCATAGGTCATAAAAAGGGAATTAACTGGTTCACTATCTGAAGCAGGCCATCTCAGGATGATCACCTGCTAGTTATTAGCTTGTCCCATTATGGCTCCTGACAATAAATGAAGTAGGATATTGTCCTAGTTAGGGACACTATTGAAACACCATGGCCAAAGCAAGGTACAGCCTTGGCTACCTCTGGAACACAGCTTCTGTGAGCTGACTCTCAAGAAATACTTCCCAGAAAACTTCACCTCAGTGATGCTGCTCTCTTAAAATTACAACTAGTTCCTCGGCCCCAGTGAACCAGCATTCAAAATCCCAGCAAAGCAAAGGTTTCATTAGTAGTTTTGGTCTCTTGTTGTATTTAGACAATTCTTTAGTTCCAGCTGAACAAACACCACAAATTCTTCAAACACCACAGATTCTTCACAAAAATGTCCCAGTAGACTCCTTTGCTTCTCTCTGGAATGTCACAAGCCAGACCTCCATCGTCTACATTGCTCTCAACACTCTTGTCTTCCAAGGTGCTAGGACAGAGGATAAAATATTGACTGGGTTTACCTATACAAAATTTCACTAATAACTTAGTTATGGTTTTAAACCTTCAGTGGACCTGTGGAGCTGAGACAGGTGATGGATGTTTAGCCAGATAATTACTCCTGATGGATATGCATGTAAACATTCTCTGTTGTAAACTTTCATTTCAATTTATGATTTGATCTTTTTATGTGAACTCTTGATGAACTTTGTAACATGTGATCATGTATTCTGAAAGACGTTTAAGTGCTGAGGACAAAGAGAAGAGTTAGAACTGAGCTGAAGAAAGCTAAGGAGAACTGAGCCAAGGAGAACTGGGCTGAGAAGAACTGAGCTGAGAGAGGAACTGAGCTGAGGAGAAGGTTTTAGACAGAACTGGACTCAAGAAGAACTTAGAAGTATAGGTATAACATTGGGGAAAAGGCATTGAGAGTAAGAGCATTACTGGGACATCAGAGCAGGAAGAGAGAGCAAGATTAGGAGAATGCAGAGTGGAGTAACTTAGAGACTCTAGGTAACATAAGAGAGCAGTGTGCAGAATGCAGAGGGAAAGAGAAAAAAGAAGCTGAAGAGAGCAGAAGGAACAGGCAGATTTTTTTCCTTACCACAGGACAGAACAGGTCATTTCTTACTAACAAGGCAGACTTAGTCTTATTAAAAGGAACAAGCTTTTTTCTTACAAACTTGGGTTTAATTCATTTAGCATTAAATAGGTAGAAGCCTTTTCTTTCTCTATGCAATAAAGATTGGAGCAAATTTTTCATTCAAAATGCGTGAGTTCTTTCTGCACCATTGCTTGGTCTTTTCCTCCATAGGCATATGAAAGTATGGACGTGTGTGTAAGTATGTAATTGTGAGAATGTATTCATGTGTATGTGTAAGAATGTAATTGTGAGAATGCATGTAAGCTGACCCAACTGGTCTGAGTGGAAATGTATAAATGCGCATCCACGAATCTATACATAAGGTTATATAAGTTTATGCATATCTGTGTATGTAAAAGTTTTTCCTTCTGTAAGTGCTCTTCTCTTCTCTTGGTTCAATAGAAGTTTATTGCTCCAAACTTCCCCCTAGCCTGACAAGCAAGAGGCATAGGGACAAAAAGGAAAAGGCTCCAGCAAGTAATTCTCTACTTTATCTCCTGCTGTTTTAGAATGAGGTACTAAGTACCAGAGACTGCAGTTTCTGGCCTCAGAGGAACACAGAAGGAGGGTCAGTTACAGTAGCAGAGCATAGTGACTTTGACATAGATAAGTAAATCAGCTACAGTAACATAGTAACTTAGACTTAGATAAGTAAAGCTATTATTATACAGCAACCCTTAATATCCCGTACGACAAAGTCTTACCCACTGCCAACTCTCTTCCCCCTCTGCTGCCTCAAGAAGAACCAATAAGAAAGAAGACCCCTGCTGGGGCTGGCCCCCAGCAATTTATGTAAAATTCAAAGCAACATTCCAGAGGACTACATGAGAACCCTCTTAGGAGATGAAATTGTTTTTATAGATGTAGTGATGATGAGCTTGTTCATTTTGTCTATTTGAGGCACACACTTGCTTGTGCTTAATAAAAGTTCTACACATTTCCTGTAGGTGGCGCAGAAAGCACAAGTAAAGTAGGAAAAAGGAGAACATTTTTTGTATTGTAATCTGAGACTGAATAAAATAAAATCTATTTCTATATTTCCATAATTTTATAATTGAGGTGATGGTATGTCATATGTTTGAGAATTCTGAATGTATGCAATAAGTTTTTGGAATAGAGTGAAATGCTTTGATGATACGGAAAGTTTGAGGATTACCTTCTATTTATCGTGACTATTGTGGAGGACGCTTGCTGCTGTGCACAGAAGCCACCACAGGGGGGCAGCACAGTGTTGTATAGGAAATGATTCAGCTGTGAATTGGTTCAGAGATAAGGCTGTGGGATAGAATCAATTATCTATTCGGTAATACGGATTAATATGGAAGCTTTAATAATTCATAATAACTGGCTTTTCTGATAGTAACTAGTCTACGTTATTATTACCACATCGAAACAGATCTTAATAACCTAGTGTCCTACAGTTTAACACATTTGAGACTTCCTAAACCACAGCTGCATTTGTCGGAGGGTAAAGCACCCTGGAGTTTACATCTAACACTACAAGTCTCTAAAGCACGTCTCACCCATGGGGATGGCAGAAGGCCTTTTGCCACCTTTCTCTTCTTACATTTCTTCCCCCTTTCGGATTCTGCTTCTTCATGCTTGTATCAATTTTAATTATTAAAAGAAATGCATACAAGGCCCTGGGTTCGGTCCCCAGCTCGAAAAAAAAAAAAAAAAAAAAAAAAAAAAAGAAAGAAATGCATGCTGATACAGAGTGCCAAATGGTACAGAGATATATTACGTATGGTCTGGGGACGTACTTTCCTTTTCCTTGGTAGAGTCCTTAGCTAGCATGCTGGGATCCATGGGTTTGATCACAGCACTGCATCAGGGGGCACATGTCACAATCCCAGCAGTCTGGAGATGCAAGAGGGCAGATTATAAAGTTCAAGGTCATCCTTGATTATGTAGCAAGTCTGGGATACACAAGACCCTGTCTCAAAAAATAAGAAAGTAAAAGAAACATGTAGCAGAAAATGAAGGAAGCAAAATCCGCTTATCCTGGCCAATTGCTTTCCTCATTACATTCCCTAAAAGTAACAGTTATTTTTAGGTTTTGTTCTTTATGCTTTATCTCGTAATATTTATATGTTTTCAGGGGTGAGATATGAATATATATTAAATGTATATATTTAATAACTTCTTTTTTGGTACTACATGCTTGCAATAAGTTTTAAGAAAGCATGTGTACTTTTTATAGTTTATATAGTTTTATGTGTAGCTTTTATACTTTTTATAGTTACTTATGAGTCTATGTGTGGGTTTACCTGTGCCATGGTGTATGTGTGGAGGTCAGATGACAACTGCTGTAACAGTTGGAGTGCAATTACGAAGCTCATGTGATGCTCCTAGGTCTACTATGGCGAGGCACTAGGATAGTTGTGGTAGTAGTCATGTGAGTAAGAGTCACAGAAGTAAGGAATATCTCAAAGGCCTAGCAGATTACGGGAAAGACAGTGAATTCTGCGTTGACATTGTGGCCTTGGCTGGAGGGAGGGGAATCATACACTTCAAAGATGTAAGAAAAACAAACTGGAAAAATTGTAGGGATGCTTCTCTTGCAAGTTAAATAAGTAAATTCTGTAGGAGTGCTGACAATATGTTGTTGTTGTTGTTCATCTGAGTGTATGTGTGTGTGTATGTGTATGTAGATGTCATGAGGTATTTTAAAACTCCTGATATTCTCCATAAGAAAACATTCACTGGAAAAAGGATAGGGATGGAAAGGTGGCTCAGTAGTTAAGAACAGTACCGCTCTTGCAGAGGACCTGATTTTGGTGTCTAGCACCCAATGCCACTCTATTCATGACTGCCAATAACTCCAGTTTCAGGGTGTCTGACACCTTTGGTCTCTTGGCCATCCACACACATATGCATACTCTTCTTACACACATACCTAATTAAAAACAAAATAAATATGTATATTTTAAGTTGAGTCTTTCAGAGTTTGTATAGAGGCAAATTTAATACATAAATTAAATCCATAAAAGTGTTTAGAATTCTCAACTCAGGCCAACCCAAGATCCAGTTTTGTCTTCATTTTTTTAATGTGTAATATTTATCCAGTAAGCCTTAGTTTAAACCACAGGAATGGTAATAGTAATTTTAAAAAACAAAACCCCAAGGCACACAAAAACCTCCTTGGACCGAAAGGAATGGACTATGTAAAAACATTTAAGACAGTCCTTACATATACAGTATACAGCTAGAATTTTATTGTCGTCATGATTGAAAATACTACATAAGAGTTCTTAGCTTTTCTTGTAGTTCCCCTGAAAAGAATTCTTTCCCAGCTCATTTATCCTTGCCCGATCCATCACTTTCTGAAGGGTTTTGGCATTTCCAGAAAGCACTTTAGATTGTTTGTGATGTCAGGTCAGTAAGGAAAGCGGAGATGTGGGAAGGATAAATGGTGGCCTGACTTCATTCTGTGAATCAGAACTCATGGGCCAGTTTAGGAGCAAAGATCAGGTGTGGAAGGAAATAAAGACAGAGGAGGAAGCATAGGAGGAGAGAGAGAGCGAGCAGAATTTTGGGGATTAAAAAACAGGAGAATGTGAATTAGGCATTCTCCAAAATCAGGGGTGGGAGGTGGGGGTAGAAAGATACCAGAAACAATGGTGGCATTGCTGTCACTGTGGACCATGCATCTGGATTTCTTCTTCATAGACTTCAACAAGCTGAAGCGAGGAACTTGGAACCAAGATTGGTATTGTACTGCACGTAATGTATGTAATGTATACACTGTTCCAGCTGCAGGTGTTGATCGGCAAGGTGCGTGGCAAAGCGTCCCCTTTCCTGTGTGCACCATTAACTCACAACACACTGTTAGGTACCCCACTGCACACTAATGTTTGTAACACTGTAGGAGTCCTGATCGTCATGACCAGTTCTGTGTTCCCCTTTTCTCATGGGTCACGGTGGTATTATCATTTTCTCAGGTTGTTCTGACCTGCATAACATTCCGGGTTTGTTTTGTTTTGTTTTGTTTTGTTTTATTTATTTATTTAATATATATGAGTACACTGTCTTCAGACACACCTGAAGAGGGCATCAGATCCCATTACAGATAATTGTGAGCCACCATGTGGTTGCTGAGAATTGAACTTAGGACATCTGGAAGAACAGATAGTGCTCTTAACTGCTGAGCCATCTCTCCAGCCGCAATATTCTAATTTCTTACCAAATCACATACACATTTACTAAAAAAAAAAAAAAAACAAAAAAAACATGCTATTATTATAATTGCCCCAGCTCAAGGGCTACTATTAAATGTCTACTTGTGTTAGGTTGGTAACATGACTATCTGCTGTGATGCAATACAATTAGGCTAGGCTTCAAGATGGTAGAGATTGAGAGTTTGAGAAGGAAAACTGTATAACATTGCTCTAAATCCTTTCTTTTCATTCCAGTTGAGTTACAATGAACAAACACATATAACTGGTGGATGACCTGAATGTTAGTTCTTTTCCTGCTGAGGCTCTTGGGACACTTGACTGGGTCTATGGCAAAGATACTGAACCTCATAAACAGATTTGGTTAACCAGGAGCCTGTCTGGACTATGCAAAACCAATTTCCAGTAGGCAGACTTGTAAATTATTAGTAGTGGTGGGATAGAGAAGAATGTACACCCTTAGGCTGATTGCTCATGAAAAGAAGGCAGAAGGAGGATTGTCAGCTTTGCATGGACAACTCCTGCTCCCCAAAGCTTTAATCTAAACATGAGCCAGTTAACCCTCACTATGGCCCAAATGCTTATATTTTCTCTAAGTTTAACAGAAAGAGCCTAAGTCTAGAAACCTGCTAGAAAGCAGATTTCCCTCTGTACCAATGTAACAACTGTTCTTCATAGCTTTTTATAAAATATTTATATATTTATTATATACAAGTACACTGTAGCTATCTTCAGACACACCAGAAGAGGGCATCAGATCTCATTAAAGATGGTTGTGAGCCACCATGTGGTTGTTGGGATTTGAACTCAGGACCTCTGGAAGTACATTCAGTGCATTCACTGAGCCATCTCTCCAGCCAGTTCTTCATAGATTTAAGAATCAGAATTCCTTGCCAAGCAACCAGAGCTTCCAGGGACTAAGCCACTACCTAAAGACTATACATGGACTGACCCCGGACTCTGACCTCATAGGTAGCAATGAATATCCTAGTAAGAGCACCAGTGGAAGGGGAAGCCCTGGGTCCTGCTAAGACTGAACCCCAGTGAACTAGACTGTCGGGGAGGGCGGCAATGGGGGAGGGTGGGGAGGGAACACCCATAAGGAAGGGGGAGGAAGGATGTTTGCCCGAAACCGGAAAGGAATAACACTCGAAATGTATATAAGAAATACTCAAGTTAATAAAAAAAAAAAAAAAAAAAAAGAAAAAAAAGAATCAGAATTCCTTCTGATTGTTCTGAAACCTGTGCTCTTTAAGGGCTTCTGTTTGAAATTATGTTTTCTCCTGTGCTGTTTGTATAGTGATAACCTTTTTTGTGGAACTGAAACCGGGAACGCTTTTGCTAGGCAAGCTCTCTACCATGGAACTATAGTCCTCAATCCTGGTCCCCCAGTTTTTGAATTTCTCCTTCAGGGATGTAGGGTGGAGATGCTGACTTTCAAATGCCTTCATTCGCTGTAACCTGTCCATCTCCAGTGCTGTTTGCTCAGTGTATTTGCCTTTTGTCATGGAGACTTTCCTACATTCTACTAATTGATGCTGATAGAGATGTATTCTTGAACCACCAACACATATGCTTGCCAATCTGTATTGTTCAAGTCAAGCACTTTGATAATCCCATATGCCATATTACCTGAACAGACCAATGCTTAGTCAAGATTGCTTCCTTTGTTGCCTGGATCCATTTTCATATGTCCCATCTTCGCTTTGACCTCCTTTCAACCCCAATTCTGAGAACCTCTCTTCCCAACCTTTGTCTAACAGGTCTGGCCCTAGGATTGCCTGGGGACTTTAAAAAGAACTCATGCACAGTTTTCTGCCAGAGATTCTGAATTCATTGATATAGACAGAACTTAAATAATGGTGTTTGAAAAACATTTTATATGATTCTATTTTTAAAAACTGGGAATTTATTTTCTAGCTAAAAATATGGTCCACAGTTTCAAGGGAGCTAGCATAAAGCTGGAAACCACAGTCCAAGCACAGAGCTTTATGACAAAAAAATGCCAGGATAGAAAGTCTACATATATACTATAATACATATACATTATTATTCTAGTTCTCTAGAGCCTTAATCATTTAGAGTTATACATAGATGGAGCTAGATGGTGCTTGTATATTTAGTAGGTCTTGTTACAGAGTTTTAAGAGTGATGGTTCTGTCTTCCTTAGAATGCATGTGACCCAGTGACGTACAGTGTCAAACACTCAATAGCCTTCAAAATTCAACGCAAGATAGTGGCTCTCAAATTTGTTCTCTTACTCTGACAATGAGTAAAAATGCAGACATAACAGAGAACAGAACGAGAATGTAAACATTAGGAAAAGATGTTGGTGCTCTGTTTGCCAGCTGACCATCCAGCCAGGGAGAATTAAGTCTCCTGTCTTGCTCTGACATGTGTCTTGTTACCTTCTGACCTTGACTGTTATCCTTGGGGAGTGTTGCCACCATAGACCATAGTCTTGTCACCATAGGGTATTTCTGGTTGTTGATTAGACTATTCATTCTTTGTTCTTTCATTGACACAATCAGCTTCTCCTTTGTATCAGGACATGTGTATGGTAGGTTAATCCTTCCATAGCTACATTTGTTTAGTTGGCAGTCCTTCTTGATCACTTAATGTCTAGTTCCTTGTCTGTGGGATGATCTGCAGGTGGGTAAAAGAGGGGGAAATTTGTTAGAGGCCATCCTTACTCACAGTTTAATTGGTTCTCTTTAATTACATTAGAATTAGAAGCAAGGACATATAGAAGCAGAAGAGTGCCTTGTATATGTTCCTAGGGTTATAGGAGTGCCAGCCGGCTCCTAACATTGACCTTACTTCCCAGTCTTATCTCTCACCCAGTCAGCCTCATATCCAGCTGCAAGCACTCTCTTTTACTTATCCTCTTTAGTCTTCTCATCTTTATCATTTCAGCTTTAGCATGGTGTATAATGCTGGCATCTATTTCACCTTTGTGACTAACCTGCAGTTTTCACTGTGGGCCCCCTTTGCTTACCACCCATGGTGAGCTAGCTCCTGCCTAGGTCTTCCTGTATGTATACAAGAGAAGTATGGTGTGAAATATCACCCATTATTCTTCAGAGGAAGATACTATCTATATCTTCCACACCCAAAAGCACACGTCAGGCCCTTTGCTGTTAAAGGACACACAGTCTTTATTAACATTCTAGAAGGAAGGACCAGTGCTTTGTCTCACTAGATGAATGAATGAGAGAACCCCATGGGAACCAGCTGCTAATAGAGTTGACACTGCTGCTGCAGAAAACATGGACTTCGAATATTGTTTAAATAAGGGGAAATTTTATAGAAAAGTGGACAGGCTATGGGCTGTTAATGAGATATGAACCAAGGGAAATATGGAGGATGAAACCCAATAGCTATCTCCTGAGTCATAGTTAAGCTCCCAGAAAACATTTTGAGGCCATCATAGCTTGTTTGTACAATTTCTTATGTGGAATCAGAACAAGTTAAGATTCACTTTATTTACTGCAAATACTAAGGCAAAACTTTTTTGATACTTTATTCAATGTCCCACGAACGATGAGCCCTTCTACTTGTGCTGGGGAATGTAGCAACTGTTTAAGGCTCTTTATGGGGTCCAGTATTATTCCTTTTTTCTTTCTTATGGTTCTTTTTCTCAATAAGAGTAGTTTTCTTAACTCCAAGATGATAATAAGTACTTGGTTTAGTGCTCTGCACAGCCCTCAGGAAATCCCTTGTCTCCAGGGCCCAACTTCTACAAACCCTAGCTACCCTGTCTCCTGGGACATTCAGCCGTGTTGTTTGGAGTCATGTGTTTCTACTCCATGATACAGCTTAAAGGATCCCTACTTCAAGCTTGGGTAACAGTATGGATAATCTGTGCTTTTCATTGTGTGTGCAAGTTGTGTGTGTGTGTGTGTGTGTGTGTGTGTGTGTGTAAGTTCATGTGTGTGCATTCTTCATTGCTCAGGAGTTGCTCTGTAATCATGAGGACTAGAGTTAAAATCTCCAGAACTTAAATGAAATCTAGGCATAGAAGCATACTTGTAATCCTACCATTGAGGCATAGAAACTAAAAGATCTTGAGATCTTTCTGGCCAGTCAGCCTAGGAGAAATGGTGAGCTTCTGGTTCTGTGAGAGCAACAGAAGAGGACATCATATGCCCTGCTCTGGCTTCCCTCTGAGTATACATGAGCACAGGCACCTACACATATTTATGTGCTACATCATACACCACACACACACACACACACACACACACACACACACACACACACACACACACAGAGAGAGAGAGAGAGACAGACACGCATTATACAAAGTATATTCATAAAGCATATTTATGATATCCCCAAGCAATAAAATAGCCTAAGTGTTTACCTATAGTGCAATAGATAAATTGTATTAGTATTTTCTTGGGAATTTTAGGATAACGCAAATAAGTAAATCACAACTAGACACATAGGCAAAAGATGTTTCCAGATAATATAATGTTGATAAGACCAAAAAGTCATAAATACTGCTTATTACTAGAAAATGGGGGGGGCAGGGGAGAAATAGGAGGAAGCGTGGGGAGGAACAGTAGCAGGAAGAGAAATGGGGGAGCGGGGGCAATTCATGCTAAAGCTTCCACATCCAACTATGAACAATAAAGTAACAAGGAAGTAGCTGGATGTTCTGTCTTAATTAAACATCAGATAAATCACAACAATGGTTTTCACGACTACTAGGTAACAACTATGAAATTAACACATAAATATGTAGATGTCAAAGTATGTAGAACATGAAATATCCATCTACTGCTAGTTGTTTCCTACTCTAGAGTTAGAAGGATCTGGGAGAACGAAGCAGATAAATCAAGCAGACTAAAGTCTCATCAACTAGACAACTTTATTCAGAGCATTGAACAATTTCTACTCTGACAGGTAAGAGGAGTCACATGAGTACTTTTATTAAAATTTGACTATGTTAGTACATGTGTGTCATTTCATTATAGTTGTATTTATTTGAGGTTTTTGTGTGTTTTTATTTTTGAGACAATGTATTTCTGTATTTTTTCCTGTTTCTATGATAAAACTGCTGGGCAAATGCAATTTAAGGAAGGGTTTATTGTGGCTCTCGGTTTCATGTTGTAGTCCATGATGGCACAGAAGTCACAGGGGTAGGAATTAGAAGGACTTGGTTATACTGCATCTATGTCATAAATCTGGGATTGATGATCTCAGCTTTCTTTCTCCCTTATATCTTCCTCAGAACTCAAACCTAGAGATTGACACTGCCTATTTTTACTGTGGGTCATTCTACCTTAATGTACCCAGTCAACATAATCCCATGCAGATGTGCTGTTTAGCTTGTCTTTAAGTGATTCCAGATCCAAATCAAGTTAGCAGGTAACAATCACATCACAGTGTCTCCTTATGTAGTCCTGGATGGGTGGAAATCACTATGCAAATCAGGGTGCTGTGGAACATATAGTTGTCCTCCTGCCTTTGTCTCTGGAATGCTAGGACTACATGTATCGTCAAGCTCTGACTCATTGTAGCTCAATGTTTTATTTTTAAATAACAAATGGAAGTAAACAACTTTTCATATGCCTACTGATCTTTTGCTTATCTTCTTTACTCATTTTCCACTGAGGTACTGTCATTTTTATTGAATTCTGTGTGCTCTTTATATATGCTGACTATTTTGTAACTGTTCCTATAGCTCTGAGTATTTCCCTTCTGTTCTCTGAATTAGGGCACTTTATAGAACAGAACCAAAAGTACATAAACTTCCCCAGAAGTCTCATCACTTGCTGTTTATAAGCTGGAGAGCCAGTGCTGGTAAAATTCAGTAAAAATTTCAAAGACCGAGTCTTTGAAGACCGAAGAATGAGGAAACTGATGAAAGTTAATTCTTGGTCAAGCTTGAGGGTTTGACAACAGGAGCAAGAATGCCAGAGTCAGGAGAAGATGACCAAAGGTCCCAGCTCAAGAAGAGAGTAGACTCAGTCTCTCCTCTCGTTTGTTGCATTCAGGCATTCAGAATATTGGATGGTACCCACTCACACTGGGTAGATCTTTTTATGACCTCATCTGATTCAAATTCTAAAATTCTAATCTCATCTGGAAACACACACACAGACTCACCCACAACATCACATCTTAAAAACTTAAGCTGTGGTGAAATTGACATATGAAAGAAACCATCATGTGCTCTTTATTATCCCTTGAGTTACAAATATTTTACAGTCCAATTTATTATAATTTAACCACCACTAATAGAGTTTGCCTCTTTTCCCCTGTAAAATCAGAGAGTTCTTTTTTCTTAATAAAAATTTCCTGGGCTTTAAAAACAATGGAACTTTCTTTAGCCAAATCTTCAAAGGATGGAAAGGCCGGGGCAGGAGAGATGGCTCAGTGGTTAATAACATGTGATGCTCTTGCAGAGAACCTGAGTTTGACCCTCCGGATCCACGTCAGATGCTTCACAATCCCTTGGATCTCCAGCTTGTGGAGACTCTGACACTCTGGCCTGCCTATCTTGGTATCTACATTCACACACACACACACACACACACACACACACACACACACACACACACACACCTGCAGTACAATAAAAAAACTTAATAAAACATTTAAGGTTAAATGAATTAAATTAAGTACTCAATGCAGGCTTTTAAATGAACTTATGAACTTCTTTCAGTCTTTGACTTTGTCTAGAGTTCAGAGAAAAATCTTGGTGTCCTTTCCTTCACATCCATTATTATTATTTAACTTAAAATTTCATTATACTGTGTTACAAATACTCATATATCGTGTATTTTGAGTATATCCTCCCTTCACACTACCAATCCTCTCTTTTCTCTCCCTTCATCTCTTTTCCCCTTTTGATCGTTCCCGTGTTCTCTCACGCATATTTGCTTTTGTGAGTATATTCTCCCTCCACACCACCAATCCTCTGTTCTCTCCATCTCTTTTTCCCTTTTGATTGTTTCCTGTGTTCCCCCATGCATATTTGCTTTTGTGCTCACATAATCTGTACACATATAATTTTATATATTTACATAAAACCTAGGGTCCATAAATGAGAAACACATGCAGTGTTTTCTGATACTGATTTAATTCACTTAATAAAACTATCTCCAATTGTTTACATTTTCCTGAAAATGATATAAATTTGTTCTTTACAGCTGAAAGATTATCATATATTTGGAATAACAAGTTTATTTCATTGCTTTCCAGACTTCTGGCCAAGATCATGTGTGTAAAACTTTTATTTTTCTCCAATTTCAAGATTATAAGATATTCTTCTATGTTTTAGATTATTCTATGTAATAATGCATATTATATTTGTTTTTAGTTATTTTATTATATAACAAAATCACCAAACTTGAAGTAGACTTTTTTTTGTATTTATAGTTACATTTCGAATACTTATAGTGTTATTATGTAGCACATTGCAGCAATGTAAAGATGAGAGATTAAATGTTGTCACTATTAGCTGCCTGTTGCCTTTATCATAGGCATTTTGAAATAGTCTGCTTAAGTTCTAAAACTCTCTTAATAAGATTTGGACCTCCAGTGAATGGAATTCTTGTCGGGAGGGTGGTAATGGGGGGAGGGTTAGGAGGGGAACACCCATATAGAATGGGAGGGGGAGGGGCTGGGGGATTTTGGCATGGAAACCGGGAAAGGGAATAACATTTGAAATGTAGATAAGAAATACTCAATTTAATAAAGATGGAAAAAAAAAAAAGAAAAAAAGAGTAGAAGAAAAAAATGCAAATAAAAAAACCAAGTCAAAAAAAAAAAAGATTTGGACTAAATACTTTTGGTGTTCAGTAATTTCAGCTATGTTAACTAGACATGGGCAGGGCAGAAAAACAATAGTCCAAATGTTTTAAACAATCAAAAATACAGATAACTTTTGTTCTTTTACCTATTATGGAAATAATACCATTTTCTTCCCTCTTCTTCCCCCTCCCTTCACTCCCCCTTCTTTCCCTCTCTTTTTCTCCCCTCTTATCATCTCAAAAATCTGGAGAACTCTCCTGGCATAGATAAACGTGAATCAGCTTTGGAACTAGTCCACCAACAATTATTTATTAAACATCTACTATGTGCTTGGTACTGTTTGAGGGGCCAATTAATGCATTAAATGAACGCTTTATTCATAGTGATAGTATTCCAGTAAGTAAAAATATCATTTGATTTTTGAACTCCTGATTCCTCTTAATGTTACTGAGATCTAGGGAGGTAATGAATGCCAAATTCCTGGAATACAGTGTGTTCCCGGTTGATGCCTACCTGGCTTTGACCTCACCTGTGAAGCTGAGAATGCCCCAGAACTTCTGATCCTGCTGCTTCTGCTTCCTAAGTGCTGAAACTACAGGCTTCCACCACCACACCCAGTTTACTGTGGTACTGAGGATAGAAGTATGAATTTGTGCAGAGTGAATAAGTACTTTACCGACTAAGATACAACCCCATATGCTTGACCCCCTCTTCTTCCTCTTCTTCCACCTCTCCCTTCCTTCTCCTCCTTCTTTCTTCTCCTTTTTCCCTCAAAGTACACTAAAGTCCATGTAAGTTAGATAAACGTTTCCTTGAAAATACATAGACTGGCTGGGTAGTCTTTGAACTACCCATAAAGGCAACTCAAATTATCTCTTAAAATTTGTCAATTAGCCTTCTGTGTAAGTTGGGGTTTTTATTGCTGAGACAAAACACCATGGCTAAAAAGCAAGTTGGGGAGAAAAGGATTTATTCAGTTTACACTTCCACATTGCTGTTCATCACGGGAGGAAGTCAGGTCAGGAACTCAAATCCGGCAGGAACCTAGAGGCAAGAGCTGATGCAGAGGCCATAGGGTATTGCTGCTTCCTGGTATGTTCCTCATGGATTTCTCGACCTATCTTTTTATGGAACCCAGGACCACTAGCCCAAGGGTGGTACCTCCCAAAATAGGCCGCCCCCAACCCATTGATCCTTAACTGAGAAAATGCCTTACAGCTGGATCTCATTGTCATTTTCTCAACTGCTGCTCCTTCTCTGATGACTCTAGTTTGTGTCAAGTTGACTCAAAACCAGCCAGTGGACCTTCTATGGAAATTCTTTAAGGTTGGTGATTTTTCATGAGCCAATAGATAACTTACGTCATAGAGTGACAGAGACCTAGGTTCAAGGTATAGAATTTCCTTTTAAAACTAGAGAATTTGATAAATGGTTTCCATCACTCACCACACTCCTTCCAACCCAAAGTCTGCTGCGAATCTGTGGTAAAGGAAGCGGTTAGCCTTGGCAGATTACTCTTTATTAGTCTCTAGTACTTCCAGTTTAGAAAAAACGGTGTGAAAGCCAAGCAAAATGGTTTCTAGTTGATTTATACTGTACTTGCGAATCTCTTTTCCTTTAGGCCTAGGGCCTTACAATAGCCACTTGAGGCATGGTCTGTGATAACTACTGAGAAACATGGTTAGAAGGCAATCATGCTAAGTAACTTCATTTTTCCTTATTCTGCTTAGCAGTAACGTGGCTTTGAGGGAGAGGGCCCTAATTCCAGACACTCCTTTTTAGAGTGAAACAAAGTTCAGCATCTTAAGATGAAGGCCTCATTCCAAGAGCTTCTGATCGTTGAGTATCCTGTAGTTGCTGTTATTTTAGGGATTAGGGAGCCAATGATATTTTTTATTCTCCTACAGACAAAGGTACATTTGAAAGACTTTGCTAACATTTTTGTGTTTGTCTACTGAGTGTTTCGGTACTGAATATAGGACTCTACTTGGCTTTGTGAAGAGGATGACCTGGATGATGGATTCCTCCTAACGAGGGCAACATGACTTGGCTCTCTAGGAGCTACTGTTACTGTCAAACAGAAGCACACAGTGTTTCTGGCCCCAAGTTGCACACAAGCCTCTGGTTAGCTGTTCCCTGCATACTTGTTCAAAATTGAAGGTTGGGGCAGACATCTATTACTAGAAATCAACTCAAAGTTGCATCTTGTGTCCATTGTATGGAATTTCACCTATGAAATTAATTTACCACTAATTATCTCCTAGTAGGGAAATTTTCCTAGTAGAGAAAAGTGGAGAAAAATGAGATGGAAATTAAATATGTATTTCAGGAACATGGTACATTTAATAATTTCATCTCTTCTCCCTATTGCTTAGAAGAGTTTATTAATTGTGAGTGTATTTATGTTATTATCATGAAATAAACATGGTCCCTCCATAGGAGAGCCCTTTAATATGTGAATATTGTCTCTATAGATGACAGTACATTAAATAACATGGATTTCATATGTAAAAATAATTATTTTTTATTTTAAAACTATTTATTCCTTTAAGATAATCTTGGTGTATGGATATCTTACAGCATTTGTGTAGTACCTGTAGAGAACAGGTGAAGTAATTTAATTTTCTGGAACTGTGATTACAGTTAGCCACCGTTTGGGTGTTTAGACTTGAACCTTGTTCTCCTGGAAGAACAGTCAAAGCTCCTTATTGCTGAGCAGTCTCTGGTATACCAGATCGCCATTTGCAGTTTTTCTAAATGCATCACTGCATTTCTTGCCAAAGGCAGTACAGTGTAGTGTTGTAGAGAGTAATGGCTTTGGAGAGGAAATCTCGGATCTGGATGTTCATTCTTTCATTGTACACTGCTTGACCAGTCGCTCATCTCTTTAGTAATAGAAGGTCAGTAATGTTAGCTTTCTAATGATGCCGTAAATGTTATACTTTACATCCTTAGCATCAGAAACAGGGATGTAGGACTTGTTTAATCAATATGGTTGCTTTTCCTCTTGAGGTTTTTATAAGCGCTGTAAAGAGGATTGATCTGTGTCCAACCTTTTCAATGTCATTGTCTTGAATACTGGAGTGTTTGCAATCTGAAAAGAGACAAGCAGCCACTCCACCATTCCTGATGGGGACAGTGCATCACAGAGGTGGTGAAGGTGTTGGTTAGAATGGAAATTAATGCCTTGGTTATTGAAAGGACTCTGTTGACTCTTCTCAAAGAAATCAAACAAATACCCTATCCTCAGTCCTCTAGTAAGCTAAAGTCTACTGCCTACATTCATTCTGTTAATGTTCTGGAACTATTTTATAGAAAACATTGTTATTAATGCCCCTATCTATTTCATTTTGAAATGCACACACGCAAACTTCTAAGCAAAAGTCATTCAACCTAAGCGTCCAAGCCATCTTGATTTTTATTTTTCTTTTCCACTGATATATTTCCATTGAGAGTTTAGGAGGTCACAAGTTCCATTATTTTAATTCTCCCTGATTTATTATTTATGCCCATTTTCCCACTTTGGGCCTTGTAGGGGAAAATGGAAAAGGCAGAGGGATAGAATACATTGACCTGGACTCTGAATCTTTATTTTTTGTGTTCTCTCTTTTCATCTTTTTTTTTATTATTATTATTTCTTTCTGTGCCGAGCATCAGATAAATGCTTCATACAAAGCCATGCTAGCTCTAAAGGAAGCAATTAAATCAATGCTTTGGATTTCAATGGAGAAGAGTGAAATTCAGGTGGATTGTTCTGGAACAAGGCATGCCTTTGAGAATTTGGAATTCTGGAATTCTGTGATTTTTTTTTCTTCCTCTCCTACCTTTTTGTAGCAACTACTAGAGTTGGCATATGATGCATGTGTCATTGTTTAATTCATCTTAAAAAGAAGTGGAGTCTGTAGAAAAATGAGTTTTCAGTTTATTAGACCATGGACACTGGCAATTTAGGCTCTGAAATTGTTCCTTTGAAATAGAACTGTGTTGGTATCATACAAACTAATTAGTTCTATGCTTTGGGAAGACTTATGAAAGCCCCGGAAACAGCTTTTTGTTGTTGTTGTTGTTTGTTGTTGTTGTTGTTGTTTGAGACAGGGTCTCACTATTTGCTCTGGCTATCTTGAAACTCATTATGTAGATCAGGCTGGCCTCCAACTCATAGATCTGCCTGTCTCTGCCTCCCAAGTGCTGGGATTAATGACATGGTCACCACAACCACCCATGACACTTCTTGATAGTCGACCTTTCTGAGGAGTGTTGCTGAGGGGACAGTGTATGTAAGCAGTATCTGTTTTTGAATCTGGGCCACTGCTCAGCATAATTTAGATTTCCCATGATGTTCTTTCAAATTGGAGATGTCATACTTCTCTGTTAGTTGAATCTCACTTGTTTTCAGAACTTTGCTTCTGTACTTATTGTATTTCACCCTAGAAACACCTCAATTTTTCAGAAGAAAATGAATTAGCTGTACTTTGTAAATGTTGCCTAGTAACAGCCTGGGGCAATCTGAATACTCATAACTAAACTATGATTATTGCTGAATTTGAGAACTAAAAGACATGATTTGGTATTAAATATATTTATAAAATTACTTTATGACTCTGGCTCATGAATATATCTTGGCTCAGCTTTATCATCAATAAAATTATAATATTCCTAAGTTTTTAACCTTTTTCTTTTCTTCTTGGTACTTTATATTAGGGTTTAAGTTAAATGGTCATAAGTTTCAAACTGGTAAGCAGTTTAGGAGCATCATGAGTCCAAAGCTTTAAGTTCAAAATGATGTTGGAAACAAGGATGAACATAAATGTGAGGGTGTGCTTCAAACTGGAAATGAGGTACAGGGATTGACTCAGGATGATGCAGACGGAAGGTCTGGAGCCTGAGGTGTCTCTGCCTAGAGCGAGAACGGTAAAGCATGTAGGCAAGCACATGAACCTGGAGTCCCACAGAAGCTTCAATGGGCAAGGTGAACATAATGCCAATCCCTCATATACTTCTGCTGAAGACATAGATCTCTGTCAAATTTGGCCCGGAACTGATGGGGGAAATGTAAATACTTTGAATTTATGCTGAGAAGGCAAATTTATCATTCTATTATAAAAATCAAAGCAGCATTGTCTTTTACTTATGTTTTTTTGTGTCTGATATCAAATCTGAACAGAAATTGATATGCAATGTCACATAGAGTGAACCATTACTTAAGTGGGTACTTGTCTTGGTTATGATCACTAACATCTTAAAAGGCTGTATAAACCAACATTAATGTTATTAATTAGACTCCATGACTCTGAAACTAGGGATAGAAATTATAAATCGGACATATCTAAAACGATAGAAAAATTCTTCTTGAATTTTCCCTATATCTAGGAGTAGGTCAGAGATATCAGAAAATGTGGATATAATTTTTTTTTTTTTTGGTTCTTTTTTTTCGGAGCTGGGGACCGAACCCAGGGCCTTGTGCTTCCTAGGTAAGCGCTCTACCACTGAGCTAAATCCCCAGCCCCTTATAATTTTTATGAATCAAACATGAAAGTGAAGGAGGACTTTCATTGGAAAAAATGATTAATGAGGTATAGGTTGGGCATGCCCACAGGAAGCAACACTATCAATCTACCTGCTGAACCCCTGCTTGTAGTCTGACATTCCTTGTGCATTTCTTATTTCTTTCAAGCATCCAAGCTTAAAATTCAAAATTCATCTTTGGTTTCTTTCTTTCACTGGCCTTTTGCGACCAGTAAGATTCTAAGCCTGATTGATTCTGAATTGACAATGTATCTAGCATCTAATTTCTTTATATGCCTATTGTTACCCAAGTTTCTCCATACTTCTTGCCCAGTATTAACACATTTTCAACACACTAGAGTCGTTAAAATTTTCAATAATTTTTAATACCCCCATTTATTAATTTTCATCATTTCCATAAATTCTTTTTTTAATCTTAGTTTTTTAACAATGAGCTTAATGTTTTGAACAGTTATAGTGCTGAACTGCATTTATAAGCTGGTATGGGACTTTATGTGTTTGTTTAATTCTAGGGAATCTAACATATAATTTATGATAACATTTGGTCTTTTTGTGATCCAGATATTTTGAGACTATGGGCTGTGTACCATTAATTATCTACATGAATAAAATATGGATTTTATTATGTTCAGGGAGACCATACAATTTATTGTTCTAACTAGATCACTTAGGATAGGAAAGTATATTAATAATTAATTATGATTATAGGTGGACATAGTATAAATTGGACCTGTTCCAGGCAAAGCTGGGAAGTAGAATCATTTTCCTTATCTCACTCCCTGCTGTCATCACAGAGCCATCTACCACAGAAAAATACAAGTAGGGTATTGTTTGTTTTCTTAGTTTGACATGCAGGAAATTCATATTAACTTTTGGACTTTCTTTGAGGAGTATCCCTTTACACTTTTAGAATAAAACATTTTCATACTTGTACCTCTGATTATGTTGTTTCCTTTCCTCAGAGTTATCCTGCATACTTTTCTTACTCAATTTCCTTACAATATCTTGTCTTTTTTTTTTTTTAAATTGTGTAGTCCTGGCACTCACTATGTAGACCAGGCTGACCTCGAGCTCACAGAAATCTGCCTGCTTCTAAGTGCTGGGGTTAATGGTGTGTGCCACCATAACCAGTTCTGTTACAATTTCTGATGTAGAACTTATCCTTTATATTTTTGACCAAGCTTTGATTTATATTAATAAGTTTCAATTATATATATATATATATATATATATATATATATATGACATATTATTTTGCTTCCTTCACATCTCTTCTGTTAATTATTTGTTCTTCTTAAAGATCTTGAAGGCATCGTTGTATTACTCTACTTGTACTGTTTTCTTCTTGGTACTTTGAAGTTTTCCTTAACTACCCTCTCATTATTTAGACATAAGGAGCACACAGAGTGACAGGGCAAATACAAGAGGAAGGGATCATGGTATTGGAGAAACCTGGAGAATGGAGTCCCAAATGTAAACTCCATGGCTGCTTCAGTAGAAAGTAGAAGAAACCTTGGCTAAATCAGGGTGTCATGGACATGGAGGAGGAGGGTTCAGTACATTTGGGACAGACCATGAGAGAAGCTAGGAGAAATGGCAAGTTCTGGGAAGTTGTTACTCAAAATAACACATTGTACAGGAGGTCTGGTATCATATAGAAACTCGTAAGCAATGTTGGTCCAGTTCCCTGTCTGTGCTGTCATGATCTCTAGGTGATTTGTCTGTGAAGCATAGACCTAGAAGGTTTGCTTTCCTTTGGCTCTCTGAGTTGAATATTCATGAGTGACATTCAAATATCTGCTAATAAATGTGAGCTGATTAAATAAGAATCTGAGAATCCACTTTTATTTATCCTTTGGTTTCTTAGTGTTTCAACTGACAGTGTAGATCTTGAGTAGATTTTCACAAAGGTTAGGGGCATGGGGGATATTTGAGAATGATGTGTGTCAGAATATTTTTCAGATAAAAATGTGTCTTAATATGAGTTGGGTGGAGAATACATGAAGTAATCTAATTATGGGTGAACCAGAATGTTCAAGAGTTTGCTCATGTTATTAGATCTAAACTTTTTTGACATAGAATCTATTCTTCCCAGTTTTTAGAGCCTCAGGACAGGAAAATAGTTGACCATCTGGTTTTACTAAACACGTTCTCACGTATGAGGACAAGATGTATTACTTGGATCTACTAAGAGGTGCACTGCTGGAAGAATTTAGGACAGTTTCTCTATAGAAACTATCTCTCGGGGATGAAAAACTTGGCTGGTACCAAAGATGAAAGGAATTCCTGCATGCACTCCTTCTGTTTCTTCCTTGATATGCTTCATCTATCTTTAGAATGATGATCTTTAGATGCTCTTTGGAATCATATATATATATACACACACACAAATACAAAGTGCATGTCACAGTTTGAAGTATACCCAGCTTTTCACTAACCCTTCTCTTAAGAGAATAAAAATACTTCTCTTCCAACTTTCTGTTAGGTGACTTCTGTCATATTTTTTCTTACTATGTTCACTGTTAAATTAGAGATGGTACTCGATCAAGAAGATTGCTGGTGAATGCAAAGTATTGAATATTAACTGCAAGAGGCCAACAATAAATTTCTAATAATGAGAACAATTTTGTTTCACTGAAAAAAAAAGTAACATGAAATGATAGAAAGTAACAGAATTCATTGTTTTATGTTACAAGTATTGTTTCTACAGTGATAACGAACAAAAGCCTTTAGGCATCGTTAGTTCTGCATCTGAAATATACACCTCTTCTCTTAATCTCACTAATCTCTAGTAGATATTATATTTTCCCCCAATGATTATTTATAATTTGCCAGAATGTGCTTTGATTACAGTTAATATCTATGCAAGAATAGGTCAAATTACTCAATGATAACTAGTAGGTTAGATTGAAACAGATGTCTGTTGGTAAATGTATCTATTCAGCTACAGGCAAAATTACTCAGCAAATTGTAGATCATGTTTCTGTGTTTGATTCAATTATTTGTTTAATCACTAATTCCTTCTTAAGATAGCATCATACAACCATCTGTCAAGACATTAGCCAGTTACTGAACTTTGAGTGTAACATGTCAAGACCAAGATATTTACACTGAAGAGTAAGGAAAGTAGGAGACAAAAGAAAATCATGTCCTCATATTCACTAGGGTCAAACTAGATGTAGCAACAGAGGATTTGTGTTTAGTTCTGCACAATTCATGCAAAATGTGCATGCCGGCATCACTCATCTGACAATCTCTACACCCACCACTGGTACCAGAGTGTCTACCCCTACCCTTTTTAAGCTTCTCATATGCTGAACAGTATTTAAGGATTTTTGAGACCTTTGTTGAACAATGCCTATGGATTCTTCATATTCTCTCTTGCATTAATCTTGAGCTGTGTGGAATGATGATTACTGACCCATGAATCTCTTGTTTGTCCTTGGTAGAGCTGTATGAAGATAGCAAGATTGTAGTCAACATCGTTTACATCCATACTACAAAACTTTGAATAGTAATTTAATATCATTAATTATTGTTCACACATCCAGCATAGATAAACAACATTTGTGGCTATCCTTAATCCTTGAAAAGAAACTTGGCAGTTTGAGAGATTAAAAAGTTGCTCCACTGGGGCTGGAGAGATGGCTCAGCGGTTAAGAGCACTGACTGCTCTTCCAGAGGTCCTGAGTTCAAATCCCAGCAACCACATGGTGGCTCACAACCATCTGTAATGGGATCCCATGCCCTCTTCTGGTGTGTCTGAAGACAGCTACAGTGAACTCATATACAATAAATAAATAAATCTTTAAAAAAAAAAGTTGCTCCACTTTGCTTTCTGCTGTCTTGATAAACATCACAATCAAATCCTACTTGGGGAGGAAAGGATTTATTTCAGCCTATAGTTTATAGTCTTCCATCTTGGGAAACTAAGGCAGGAACCTAGAAACAGAAAGTGAAGTTGAGACCATAGAGTAAGACTATTTACTGGCTTCCTCAGTTCCTCAGATCCTATAGCTCAGGCCCATCTCCCAAAATGTGGTATTGTCCACAGTGGACTAATCCCTCCAAGGTAAATTAACAATCAAGAAAATGCCTCACAAATGTGCCCAGAGACCAGTATGATGGATAAAATTCCTTAACTGAGGTTCCTCTTCCCAGGTGACTGTAGACTGTGTCATGCTGGTGAATACTAATCAACATAGATGCTAATAAGCTAATATCCACACACAATATGATGAGTAAATCAACATCATTAGTAAACATGTCCAGCACTAAGTGAGTTAGTTATATTAGAGAAAAACAGAAGGACAAGACGCATGTCATGTCAATAAAAATGGTTACTAATGTGCCAGGTCATTGTCGGAATAACCCATCCTTACAGTAGGAACTACATAATTAGCACATCTGACAATAAAATTAAAAAGGATTAATCCTCAACTTGATCACCCAGAGGTGACATCTAGACACCTGGACTAACTAGTCAATCAATAAATAAGTATCCTTCCTCCTCATTATGTTAAGTCTTCATTAAAAATTTCATAGGGGCCATGAATTTTAAAACTTACTTTAAGTCAAATTACCCATAAGGAAAATGGTTCTCCAAAGATTTTTTGTATTATTTTATTGAATATTTTATGTATTTATATTTCTAATGTTATCCCCCTTCCCAGTTTCCCGTCTGCAAACACCCTATCCCATCATCCACCCCCTGCTTCTATGAGTACTCCATGACCCACCCACTCCCACCTCACTGCCCTGGCCTTGCTCTATACTGGGGCATCGAGCCTTCACAGGACCAAGGGCCTCTTCTCACTGAAGTTAGATAAGGTCATCCTCTACTACATATGCAGCTCGAGCCTTGGGTCCCTCCATGTGTACTCTTTGGTTGGGGTTTAGTCCCTGGGAGCTCTGGCGGGGGTGTCTGGTTCGTTGATATTATTGTTTTTCCTATGGGGTTGCAAACCCCTTCAGCTCCTTCAGTCCTTTCTCTGACTCCTCCTTGGGGTCCCTGTGCTCAGTTCAATGGTTGGCTGTGAGCATCTGCATCTGTATTTGCCAGGCTCTGGCAGAGCCTGGTTTAACTACCCCAGAGGAATTGGATCCCCAGGTAAATAAATACTTTCAGTTTGCAATATCAGATATTGTCAGCATGGGTATAATTATATTTGATTGATTAACTGACTTATTAACTATCATGCTTGCAGGTTTATGTGCTACTAAACAAACAATTTATCATGGAGTTATAACCCTTATCCTCTTTTATATTTTGAGACAAGATCTCTGTAAGTTACTCAGACTGGCTTTAACACTCAATGTAGTTCACACAGACCTTGAACTCATAATCCTTCTGCATCAGTCCCTCAAGTGACACCAGGCCTAGTGGATATAACTAATTTTAAATTTTGGGGGGAAAATGAACACAGCAAAATCGAGAAGTTTCTAAATTGAGAAGTTTCTAAAGCTCTTCAGCACTTTTCAATCAGACTTGGGAATTGAACTAGGTCAGAACTGTAAGCTAAACTCTAAGTTGGGTGGAGCCTTAACTCTGCTTACTTTATGTGATCCTCAACATCCGACCTACACATAGAATAATATAATTTCGGGAGCGACCATCAGTGTTATAGATATAGTAAAATTTTAGTTCTGGTTTGGTATTCTTATATATTATTGAATAGGGAAGGTCATTGTATCAAAGTTGAGTGTTTAAGATATTGTTATGATTAATCAATAATGTTGTTATTATTTAATAACAGAAAAGTGTTTAAGAAAATTTAAACTTCTGTATCCTGAAGGCAAAACTTAGCTGTATTCATTGCCAGGAGGTTCAATATTGCCAATATGCTTCCTTGAGCTTTTTGTCCAGCATCGATTCTATGATTGGCACATTGGGGACAATTCCAGAAATGAATTGACGGTTTTGGAATTCTCAATTCAGCTCAAGTCATTGAACTCAATGTGACTGAGAAAATAGTGGAGGAATAGGAGCCATCCTCTTTTCTGACTCTAAGAGATTTGAGGTTAGTCAAGATGAACTTTAACTAACTTTCTTTTATTAAATTCAGGTGACTTGCAATAGATTTTGCCTTTTTATAAGATGTTGACTAACATCTGAAATCCCTTAGGATATTCCAAAATTATACACATATTTATGGGCGGACCTCCATATTTCTTCCGGTCCACATTTACAAATTCAAAATATCTGGAAAGTGAAAAAGTAGTATCCACACAAAGCATTACTGAACATTTCCTTGTCTTTCTTCCAAAATCAGTACAGAGTGACAACTACTTCTGCAGTATTTACTCTCAGTAGGTATTGTGTTCCTGCTATGGATGAGTTAAAGCGCTCAAGAGGAGATGGCAGGGTGTGGCTTTCATTTCGAACTGCTGAAGCAATGGCAGAGTGACTAAACATTGGGCTTGTAGCAGAGGACACATTCCTGACATGTCTGAACTGGTTTGGGGTATAACCTTGGTTTCTTGCTTTTATTTTTATCTGTTCTAAGGCTCAAAGAATTGCAAAGAGCTCTTTAACATCTTACCAAATAAAACCATTGCTGGTTTTTGTTTGCAGTTTCAAATCCTGATTGATAAGAGTACCATACTCCTTTAATGTCTGTCTTTCATTGTCACATTGAATCTTTGCTTTGCTTTTCCTTCTCTTGAAGACTTTTGATGCCTTTCTCATGTTGAGTCCTCTTTCTCCAAGCCTACACATTTAGGTCCTAATTATTGCACACGTAATATTAAGAACTAGACCTGATGATACTTAGAAGTAACTTCGTCTTTAATAGGTTGTTCAATAATGCATAAAACAAAAAAGATCTCCTATATCTGAATAGACAAAAGCTCATCCATAGATATGAATACATTCTTTAGTAATTTTACTACTTGATACAATATTTTCTCCTCAAATCTTCTGTTTAACTTATTTCCTTTGTTGAACCCTTCCACAATGAAACTTCAGTTGTTTAGAGAAACAAAACCCCAGAACATTCTAATTTTATCTAATTTTACTAATAGGTTAAAATTGTGCATGGAAGGGGCCTAATGCTAGATGTTTTTTATCCTGGCATATGTGTAAGTTTCTTCCAACTCAAATTCCATTTAATTTAAAATTTATGAAAAAGTTAATATGCTGGTGATAAATTTGGCAATGGTCTCTAAAAAACAATTCTAATCACTAAATCATTTTCTGAGTTTTCAATTATGTTTTAGCTGGTAACGGTAATGAATTACTGCATTCTAAAACCAAAAGCACTTAAAATCAGACTGTAGGCGATTAGTAGGAAATCTTGTTTGAAATCCAACAAAATGGTTTTGAGTGGTAAAGAAATCCACAATAAAACACCCTCTATGGTCTTACACATGGTTTACTGACCTCTATATGAAACAAGACCTCTCATGTTATCAGCAGAGTCTCTCAGTTTCAAAATGAGGAACAACCCAAAGACGGGCAAAAGCTCCATCAAATATTATTCTAAATGAAATCTGTGATATCATAAAAAACATTGGAGTTGGATCATACTCTGCAAAAACATGAGAATGAATTAGTTCTCTCTTGCTGCTGTGACAGTTTCCATGAATTTATTTGAAACATACAGACATATTATTCTACAGATCTCTAGGTTGGAAGTTTGATATGAGCCCTGCTGTGTTAAAAAAAAAAAAAAGCAAGATGTTAGCAAGGAACTTTTGGAAGCCCTTGACTAAGTTTGTGTGCCATTTGAGCTTTGAGAAGCTGTCCATTTTCCACACTGTGTTTGCATATTCCTCGCGATCTTCAGGGAAATAGAAGTATACACCTCTGATTACCCTTCAAGAGTGATTGTGCTCTATAATGACTTCTTCAGTTTGTTTTTCGGAGCTGAGCACCAAACCCAGGGCCTTGAGCTTGCTAGGCAAGCACTTTACTACTGAGCTAAATCCCCAACCCCTGACTTCTTCAGTTTTAAGGAACCCCGCATGACTGGATTGGATATACACAGGTGCTTAGAGACAATCTCCCTGGTTTTGGTTTTTACATGTGTATGTGTGTGGTGTGCATGTGTGTAGGGAGTATGAACATGTACACATGTTAAGACCAGAAGTTGATGTTAGTTTCTTCTATTGCTCACTACTTTATGTGTTGAGGCAGGGCCTTTCACTTGAACCCACAACTTGCCAGTTGGACTAGCTTGACTAGACCTCTCCAGAGACTTTCTCATGTGACTGAGATTATAGGCAGTTTGCTACACTGGGGCCAGAATTTACCTGAGAGCTTGAGATCTGAGCTCCAGTCATACTCTTGAGTGAGAAAATCCTTATCTACTGAGCCATATTTCAGTTCTTCCTTAACTGTGTGTGTGTGTGTGTGTGTGTGTGTGTGTGTGTGTGTGCTTGTCTGTCTGTAATTCAAAGGGTCTCTTCCTGAACATGTCATCTGGAGAGGTTCAGTGATCTCAGGTCTTCACTATTGCACAGCGTTCTGATCCTGTGAAGAGACACTGTGACCAAAGCAACTCTTATAAATTAAAGCATTTAACTGGGGGCTTGCTTACTCGAAATCCCAGAGCCCACCCCCTAGTGACACCCTTCCTCGAACCAGACCACACATCCAGCAACAAGGTCTCATCTCCTAATCCCTGTCAAGTAGCATGACTCTCTAAAGACCAAGTATTCAAATATATTGGTCTATGGACCGAGTCCTATTTAAACCACCACACATAGCAAGTGGTTTTAATCACTTAGCCACCTCTCTAGCCCTTAATTTTCCCCATTTTAGCAGAAACTTTAATTTCTTTTACTTAGGATGTATAAAATGATCAGTTAAGTCATTGCTCTTTGCTCATCCTCTCGTGTTTTCCTTCCTTCCTCATCCCCAACTTACTTCTCATTTCCTCCCTTCAACTTCTTCTTGAGTCTTATGAATCTTGGGTAGAGCATGACATGCAGTGTTTTTCTTCTCTAGTCTCATCTTCCCTTTTCTTCTTCATATTGACTCTTACCTCTACCTTTATAACTCTCCTTTCTATTTCATGTCTTATGTGTGTAATTAAAAAATTCTTTGCATGTGAGGCAACGTGGTATTTGTCATTCTGAGTCACATTTTTGTGCTTGCTGTGACAGTTTCCAGTCAAGCTGCATGTGATGCAATCCCTCCTTTCACTGGGATAAAACTCCACTGTGTACGGGCACAGCATTTTCTTTTATCTGTTAGTGATATTCAAGTTCATTTTATATATTTATTATTATGTCTAGTGAACAAGAAACATAGATGGGCATATACATTTTAGGATTGTATATCTGGGAGAATTATAGCTGGATCATCTAGTACTTCAATTTTTAGTAACCTTACTTTTATCTTTGAGGTTAAATCCCTTTTGCCAGGTAATAGCACATATCCCTAGGTTCTAGCAGTTAAGATGTAGACATCTTTGGTAGAGGTGCAAGTGATTAATATAATGACTTAAAACTGTAAAAAAAACAACAACAACAACTGGAAATAAACCCTTATGGAGTGTAACTAATTCTCTGGGCAGTCCTGTGACTACTGGGAGGATCTTCCAAAGTCCTACCACACAAAATGTGATCAATTAGTCAGAGCATAAGTATTGCCTAGTAGCTTGCTCAAAATGCCCTTTTGGACCTAAAACACTGACACTGATGTAGAACCTGCAGCTTGATAAGATACTAAGACAAGAGTCATATGCATTCCCAAGGCAAGGAGAAATACTCTATTTTTGTCAAAACCAGGGAAAGGCTTATTATGTCTGCTATAGTTCTAGAACTTTTTTTACTTGTAAATTTGAAGAAACCATTTGAGAACTTAAAGTTGAAAGCCACAGCTTTATGTGCCATAACAGCATCCATGCAGCCTTTCTGCTCTTACCACAAGCCTGTGTTTTCATGTGACATTAATGGGTTCATGTTTCTATAGAAAAAATTAATTTTTACTATAGGGAAAGGATGGTAGGTGGAAAGTAATGAGCTCTAGAATTGGTTATTAAACTCCTTAAAGACAGAAAGGAGGAACACAAAAGTTCTGAAAATGTTAGCTTAATCTTATGAAACTTACGGATGAGGTAATAAGTTGTGAGTCCTGAGAGAAATTTTGGAGAACTGTGACATCACAAGGTTTCAATGTAAGCCTTGACATTCTGCTATCATATCATGCCATTACCTGTTATTAACATCCTTGTCTCTCTAAGGCAGGGTTGCATCTATGTTCCTATGCCTGTTTGGCTTGAAACCTTACCCCTGCACAAGCCATGAAACTCCAACTGCTCTTCTTCCCTCAGCCATGCCTACACGGAAAAAACCTTCAAATTAAATCATCTGTGCATTTCCTGCAGTCTACTCAAGAATGCATGCCCAAAGGCTCAGTTTTTGACCATATATGGGCAAAGTGTTACTTCCTAGCTGACACATCATCACTCTTGAACTAAACTCTATAGAACCTCCCTGTTATAGCCTAGGGGTGCGACTTCATTAACTTCAACCTTTGAGGTTCGTGACCCTGCCCTACAGCTGCCAAAGGAGAAACCTAGTAATGCCCAATGAGTCTTTTGTTCAGTTTTACTGTAAAATTTTCAGTTGGTTACTTTTGAACAATTTGCTTTGTAATCGTTTAGAAGCATGATACTGTGCTACTGGATACATAAGAATGTATGTAGCTTCCATGCAAGGTCCAAATGCAATCATTTGGTACATCCCAAAGCACCCATTATTGCAGCATTCTAAATTGCTTTCAAAGTGGCTCCTTTTTTATTTACTCTTTCCTCCTACATGCTGCAGTATTTAATATTGTTCTTCTACTTAATATTTGCTAGGGGAGCTATATTTTAGTATAAGTGTGAATATGAAGATGTATTTTAAAATAAAAGAAGGTACTACTGTTGTTGTAAAAATATAAAAAGTAAAAAGGCTGTCTTTTATCCCCCACTAGGTCTGGCACTGTGGTGCCCCAAGATATCTGTGGGATATCTTAATTCTCAGTCAGCAAAGCCTCTCACCTGCTTTGCTCCATCCCCTATCACACTGCCGAAGGCCTCTCTCTGAGCCGCCAGCAATTTCTCTGCCTATCTAGTTCCTAAGGCAGGTTTCCATGCCAGAAACACATATCTCAGCTCTGTGGTGGCCCCACACTCCATTACACTTAAATCTACACATGAAAGAATGCACAACACAATAACCTTTGACCCAACTGATAAGATATAATTGTCCTTTTAAACATACAAAGCCCAGTACCATTCATCCCTTAAGAACATTAATAACAACCTGTAAATACACAGAGTGGAATCTTAACATCACCTTCCATGTTGTCTACCGGCTACTCTCTCTTTCTCCTCCCTTCCTGTCCCTCCTCTTCCTTCAAACTTTTCTCCTGCCCATCCTTCCTTCTCATCCAATGACAGGCCTCCTTCTATCCTTTACCTGCCCTCACCTGTATTTTACAAATTAAATGGGGAGAAGGTTCTGGTAAAGTCATGTGAGTCCTGAGTATGTGACTAGGCAGCTGTCCTTGGGCAGTGGAATTAGCATCAAAATACAGATAACTCCAGGGCAAACCACAACATATTACTATAACAAAAATGCTTACTTTGTTAGTTAATATTGTATGTCCACTAGCCAAACTGCCTACTTGTGTATGGGACATGTGTATGTATGGAGGAAAAATATTAAAAATATTTTATTTCATGAGATTACAATATTTATAAAAGAGAACCACTTAGTAATATAATACTGTATATTGCCACTTTTTATTTTTTCTTCTTTCTTCATAGTTTTGTTGATATCCCTTCTGTCTGGCTCTTCAAGAAATAAGCTGTAGATTGCCTCATGTCTCCGTGATATTTTATTTGGGCCATTTATCTAATTAGCTCAGGCTTTGATTACAGTAATGCCTGTATTACTCAGCTTTCTGTAACTATAGCAGTGTCTAGTCAATAGGCTTTTGAAGAGAAAAGCTTACTTTTGCTCAGAAATCCTGCTCATGGTTAGCTGGCCTTGTGTTTTTGAGCCTGTGGTAAATCAGGACAAGGTAGAACTAGTTTAGCAGAACAAAGCTGTTCAATTCATATAAATGTGAAAGAGAAATAGCCCAGGGTCCCACAGTTCCTTTCAAAGACATCCCAAATGACCAGAGACTTTTCCCTAGGTCCCAGTTCTTAAAGTTCACCAACTCCTAATTATGACAAGCTCAGAAGAAATCCTTCAACAATGAGCTCTTCGACCTAATTCTCTTCTAAAGAATGGCCCACATCAGTCAGAATGGTAAGATAAAAAACAGCAGATGCTGGTGAGGAAGTAGAGAAAGAGGAATACTTCTCCTTTGTTGGTGGGATTACAAGCTGGTAAAACTCTGGAAATCAGTCTGGCAGTTCCTCAGAAAATTGGAAATAGTACTTACTACCTGAGGACCCAGCTATACCACTCCTGGACATACACTCAAAAGATGCTCCAACATATAAGAAGGACACATGCTCGACTATGTTCATAGCAGCCTTATTTATAATAGGTAGAAGCTGGAAAGAACCCAGATGTCCCTCAAAAGAGGAATGGATACAGAAAATGTGGCACATTTACACAAAGACCTCATGAAATTCTTAGGCAAATGGATGGAACTAGAAAGTATCATTCTGAGTGAGGTAACCCAGTCACAAAAAATACACATGGTATGCACTCACTGATAAGTGGATATTAACCCAAAAGCTCGGCGTACACAAGCTATACCGCACAGACCATATGAAGCTCAAGAAGAAAAGGACCAAAGTGTGGATGCTTCAGTCCTTCTTAGAAGGGGAAACAAAATACTCACGGGAGGTAGAGGGTGGGAGTGACTTGGGAGGAAGAGAGGAGGGAGAAGGGGAAAAAGAGGGGGCAGGATCAGGTATGGGAGGAGACAGAGATGATATACAGAGCGTCAGGAATTTGAACAGAGGTGTATAGCAATGGGAGATGGGGAACAGCTAGTCCCAGATGCCAGGAAAGCAAGAGGCTCCCAGGACCCAAGGGTTGAAATTAGTTGAAATACTCAACAGTGTGGAGGGAGAACCTGTAGAGACCATATCCAGAGATTAAGCAAGGCCCCTACTGGGGCCATGTACTCATCTCCAAATTTTTAACCCAGAATTGCTCCTGTCTAAAGGAAATACAGAGGCAAAGTGTCCTTAGAAGGGAGAACAAAATACTCACGGGAGGAAATACAGGAACAAAGAGTGGAGCAGGGCCTGAAGAAAAGGTCATCAAGAGACTGCCCCACCCAAGAATCCATCCTATAAGCAGCCATCAAACCCAGTCACTGTGGCTGATGCCAAGACATGCTTGCTGACAAGACTGAGTTGGATGTCTCCTGAGAGGTTCACCCAAAGCCTTACTGATACAGATGAGGATGCTTGCAGTTAACCATTGGACTGAGCATGGGGACCTCAATGGAGGAGTAAGAGAAAAGACTGAAGGAGCTGAAGGAGTTTGTAACCCCACAGGAAGAACAACAATATCAGCCAACCAGATCTCCCAGAGCTCCCAGGGACTAAATCCCCAACCAAAGAGTACACATGGAGGGACCCATGGCTCCAGACCCATATATAGTAGAGGATGCCATTTGGGGCATCAGTGGGATGTGAGGCCCTTGTGTATGGAAAGTTTCTGTGCCCCAGTGTAGGGGAATACCAGGGTGGGGAGGAGGGAGTGGGTGGGGGAGTTGATGGGGAAACACACTCATAGAAGCAGAAGAGTGAATGGGATAGAGGGTTTACTGAGGGGAAACCGGTAAAGGGAATACTATTTGAAATGTAAATAAATAAAATATTCAATTAAAATGAAAAAATTGGCTCAGATCCAAATTTGGGGAGAAAGAAGCCATCAACAACAGAAGATTTTTCTTGTGACTGAAGAGATATAGGAACGTCGACAAAAGAGGTGTGTTTTAGAGTCTTCTGTAGGGGCTTCCATTTCAGACAGAAAGTAAATGCCCTTTGTTTTCACCTAGAAACAACTGAAAGTCAAAATATCACTATTTGCAGATAATATGATACTATAGTTAAGGGACCCCAAAAATTCCACCAGAGAACTCCTAAACCTGATAAACAATTTCAGCTAAGTGGCTGGATATAAAATTAACTCAAACAAATCAGTAGCCTTCTCCTCAATGGATAAACAGGCTGAGAAAGAAATCCCTGGCCTAAAGCTGTATTACAGAGCAATAGTGATAAAAACCATATGGTATTGGTTCAGAGACAAGTAGGTAGATCAATGGAAGAGAACTGAAGACCCAGAAATAAACCCACATACCTATGATCACTTGATCTTTGACGAAGGAGCTAAAAATCATCCAGTGGAATAACGATAGCATTTTCAAGAAATGGTGCTGGTTCAACTGGAGGTCAGCAAGTAGAAGAATGCAGATCAATCCATGCTTATCCCCCTGTACAAAGCTTAAGTCCAAGTGGATCAAGGACCTCCACATAAAACCAGGCACACTCAAATAATAGAAGAAAAATTGGGGAAGACTCTTGATCACATGGGCAATGAGGAAAATTTCCTAATGGCTTATGCTCTAAGATCAAGAATTGACAAACGGGACCTCATAAAACTGCAAAGGACACTGTCATTAGGACAAAACAGCAATCAACAGATTGGGATAAGATGTTCACCAATCCAAGTTATCACTGAGTAGAGCATTGTTCAACTTCCATGTATATGTGGGTTTTCTGCTGTTTTCATTGTTATTGAAGACCAGCCTTAGTTTGTGGTGATCTGATAGGATGCATGGGATTATTTCAATCTTCTTTTATCTTATAAGGCCTGTTTTGTGACTGATTATATGGTCAGTTTTGGAGAAGATATCATGAGATACTGAGAAGAAGGTATATTCTTTTGTTTTAGGATGAAATGTTCTATTAATATCTGTTAAATCCATTTAGTTCATAATTTCTGTTAGTTTCACCAGGTCTCTGTTTAGTTTCTGTTCCTATGATCTGTCCATTGCTGAGAGTGGTATGTTGAAGTCTCACACTATTATTGTCTGAGGTGCAATATGTGATTTTAGGTTTAGTAAGGTTTCTTGTATGAATATAGGTGCCCTTGCATTTGGAGCATAGATATTTAGGATTGAGAGTTCATCTTGGTGAATTTTTCCTTTGAATAATATGAGGTGTCTTTTCTTACCTTTTTTGATAACTTTTGGTTGAAAGTCAATTTTATTCAATATTAGAAGGGCTACTCTATTTTGTTTTTTGGGACCATTTGCTTGGAAAATTGTTTTCCAGCCTTTTACTCTGAGGTAGTATCTGCTTTTGTTACTGAGCTGTGTTTCTTGTATGCAGCAAAATGCTGGGTCATTTTTATGTATCCAGTCTGTTAGTCTATGGTTTTTTTTTAATTGAAGAATTGAGTCCATTGATGCTAAGAGATATTAAGGAATAATGATTACTGTTTCCTGTTATTTTTGTTGTTAGAGGTGGAATTATATTTGTGTGACTCCCTTCTTTTGGTTTCATTGCACGGAGATTACTTTCTTGCTTTTCCTAGGGTGTAGTTTCCCCCCTTGTGTTGGAGTTTTCCACCTATTACCTTTGTAGAACTGGATTTGTGGAAGGATATTGTGTAAATTTGGTTTTGTCATGGAATATCTTGGTTTCTCCATCTATGTTAATTTAGAGTTATTTTGGATATGGTAGCCTGAGCTTGCATTTTTGTTCTCTTAGGGTCTGTATGACATCTGCCCAAGATATTCTGGCTTTCATAGTCTCTGGTGAAAAGTCTGGTGTAATTCTGATAGGCCTGTCTTTATATGTTACTTGACCTTTTTTCCTTACTGCTTTTAATATTCTTTCTTTGTTTTGTGTGTTTGGTGTTTTGACTATTATGTGATGGGAGGAATTTCTCTTTTGGTCCAATCTATTTGGAGTTCTGTAGGCTTCTTGTAAGTTTATGGGTGTCTCTTTCCTTAAGTTAGGGAAGTTTTCTTCTATAATTTTGTTGAAGATATTTACTGGACCTTTAAGGTAGGAGTCTTCACTCTCTTCTATACCTATTTTCTTTAGGTATGTTCTTCTAGTTGTGTCCTGGATTTCCTGGATAGTTTGGGTTAGGAGCTTTTTGTGTTTTACATTATCTTTGACAGTTGTGTTGATGTTTTCTATGGTTTCTTCTGCCCTGAGATTTTCTCTATCTTTTGTATTCAGTTGGTGATGCTTGCACTTATGACTCCTGATCTCTTTCCTAGGTTTTTCTGTTTCCAGGGTTGTCTTCCTTTGTGATTTCTTTATAGTTTCTACTTCCATTTTTAGATTCTGGATGGTTTTGTTCAATTCCTTCACCTGCTTGTTTGTGTTCTCCTGAAATTCTTTAAGGTGTTTTTGTGTTTCCTCTTTAAGGGCTTCTACTTGTTTACCTGTGTTGTTTTGTATTTCTTTAGGGGAGTTATTTATATCCTTCTTAAAGTCCTCTATCATCAACATGAGATGTGATTTTAAATCCAAGTTTTGCTTTTCTGGTGTGTTGGGATATCTAGTATTTGCTTTGGTGGGAGAACTGGGCTCTGATGATGTCACGGAGTCTTGGTTACTATTGCTTAGGTTCCTGCATTTGCCTCTTGCTATAAGGTAGTCTTTATGACAGCTTGTCATGCTGTCTCTGAAAGTGGCTTGACCCTCCTGTAAGCCTGTGCTTCAACACTCCTGTAGACCTGTTTTCTTTCAGTCAGATCTGGGTACAGTGACCTGTGGGAACAGGTCAGATCCAGGCACAGGCAGAAACCAGAAGGGGCCTCTCTCAGACTGCTCCTTGGTTTGTGTGTCCTGAGGCCTCCATGCAGGTCGCTTGGAGCAGAAGAGTTGGTCTTATCTCTGTTTTCATGTGTGTCATCATCCTGGTGACTGACTTTCAGATCTTGGCACAGGCAGAAACTGGATGGGACCTATTTCTGACTGCTCCTAGGTTCCTGTGCCCAGAGTGCACTCGTTGGATTCCTCTTGGGCCAGGAATGTGAGCAGAAGTGGTGGTCTCCCCTGACTTCTCAGGATTGTCTGTACTTCTGAGAGTCCAGCTCTCGTCCTCTGTGATTTGGGTACAGAGAACTGTGGGACCGGTTCAGCTCCGCAGAATTTAATACTTTTAATAATCTCAATTTTAACCTCATTTTTATTGTAAGTAACAGTGTATTGAACATTTTATTTACAAGTATTGGTCTTGTATTTTCTATATTCTTTATAAATTCATAAATGTGGAAATCCCCACTTATAAAATATATTACTAGTTTGTTTTCAGAAAGGCTCAACCAACTGCCATTTTTTACTAGCAAAAGAGAGTACCCATGACTCTGTGCTTTTGAAAAGTTAGTATTCTTTATTGATTCTTTTGAAAGTTAAAACAAACATTACATTTTAATATGCTTAAATAGCTTCCCCAAATTTTCATTATTCATTTCTGTTCTTTAAAAATCACCTAGTCATTTTCGGTCATTTGTCCAGATTTTGTTGAGTTTTTTGCATGTCTATATTTTAATATTACAAACATATTAAACATTTCAAAATTTGAAATAAAACTTTATGATTTAAGAATTTTATAGATACATAGCATGTATTATAATCATATCTACCACATCATTTCTTTCATGCTACTTCCTCTTGACCATATCCCAAAAACTTCCTCTTGCAAACTTCATTTTGCTTTTTCCTTTTAAAAATATTCCCCTGTACCTAATTAGTGCTCCCTATGTATGTGCGGAGGTATGGGATCATCTACTAGAGCTTGGGAAACTCTCGCAAAGAAAAATGACTATCCTTTTGCCAGCCACTATTAACTGCTGATAGGTCTTCTGATACAGGTGGGGACTCGTGAGAGCCACCCCATCCATGCTTGACGGTGGGTTGGTAACTACATCTGTTCTGAGGTTGTGAGTGCCACTTCTGTGTTATGTCTTTTTTGATAAGTTACATTGTTTTCCTTTGAGCAAACCCTTTACTTTTTCAGTTTACATATGTTATATTCATTTTCAAAATTTAATTCTTTGGTCTGTTTGTAATTTAAACCTACTAATTGTTTAAATTAGATATTTCCAAGAATGTAAGTGTTCTCTCTTAGACTGTTATTTATGTTGCTTTCTGTATTAGAAGTGAAAAAAGTATTTGGGGGGCTTTCTGGTCCATGACTATCTCTGCACTCCAATGAGTCATGTGTGTGCTGTCAGCTGCTCCACATCTATCTCCAGGATTTTCCCAGAAACCTTGTACTTTAAAGAACTTTGCCCTCAATTTTGGAATTGTTTGGGTCAGATAGTTATATTGCTTCTCTCTCAGTGTCTGAAGTCTTTCTTCTTTAGGAACAGCAATGACAAACTAATGGCATTTAGTTTGGTTGGAGTCAACAAAGTCATTGCTAGTGACTATAGCACAAAAGTGTGGAATCATGGCCAGCTCAGAGCAATAGTTGAGTGTTATCTGTTTGTAACCTCTGAGCTCACCACAAGAGAGAAAAACATGGGAAAGAAGAGAGAACCATTCATGGCTTATCATCCAGGGAGAATTAGAGGAAATCACAGGAAGTATCCCCACAGTTCTTGAGAGTTCTGTGAAAGTGGTGTGAAAATTCATATTCATGGTTAGGAAGGCTTTCGATAAACACGGGCATTCAAAATATTTAATAAGGTGTAAATTATCAGAATACTTTACAGAGTTGTATTATTCTTATAGCCTATTAGGCATGAATTGAAAAATCAAATTATCTCAGTTTCAAGTGTAATCACAGTTTGGGTTTGGAAAGACACATATACTTGTTTATAGAGTGATTTTTTTTCCTGGAGTTATACTTTCTAAAGGAAGGTAGGAGCAATCAGTGTCTTATCCTCCTGCACACAGGCAAGAAGTGGAAAGATGTGGATCAGAAGCACATCTCCAGGCAGGAACTTACTGTAGGGTTTATTCATTATTTGGCTGCTCAATGACCAGGTTGTTATTTTTCCTAAAAGAGGGAGGGAGGGAAACCTATGTTGTCATTGAGTTACCAACTTCAATGCAAGCTGCTTCATTCCTGAAGGCAATCATCCTGCAAGTGCATTGTGCTTTACATCTTCTTACTTTCTTAGAGCTTTGTCCTAAAGAAGACAGAAAAACAGTGCTGGAACTGAGTGAATGCATTTCCCAGTCTTTCACCTTTCTCAAAACTTAGCCAGAGAGATCATGAACAAAGAAAATGAGCTGGAAGGTTTTTAATTTATTATGCTTGATTTTTCTAGAACCACTAATTTAGAAAAATCTATGATTACCTTGAAATGCTTCCTATCGTCCCCTGGGAAGAAGGGTCAAGAAGAGAGTGGCATGACCCCTCCTCCCTAGCATGAGCATTGCCATTCTTTGCCTTCTGCTTTCCTCCAAATATACTAAGAAAGGAACAGCCAGTGTTACCTTTCATGGCTACTACTTCCACTAAATTTTTTAAAGACAGGGTTTCTCTGTGGAGCCCTGGCTGGGCTAGAACTCACTCTGTAGATTTCGCTGGCCTCAAACTCAACAATCAGCCTGCCTGTGCCTCCTGAGTGCTGGGATTAAAGAATGCACCACCATCATCCAGCAATTTCCTCTATTTAAGCCATACAGAGCCTACCCCACATGTGGCCCATACATATACAGCCACCCAATTAGATAAGATGGATGAAGCAAAGAAGTGCAGGCCGACAGGAACAGGATATAGATCTCTCCTGAGAGACACAGCCAGAATACAGCAAATACATAGGCGAATGCCAGCAGCAAATCACAGAACTGAGAACGGGACCCCCGTTGAAGGAATCTTAGAAAGGACTGAAAGAGTTTGAAGGGGCTTGAGACCCCATATGAACAACAATGCCAACCAACCAGAGCTTCCAGGGACTAAGCCACTACCCAAAGACTACACATGGACTGACCCTGGGCTCCAACCTCATAGGTAGCAATGAATATCCTAGTAAGAGCACCAGTGGAAGGGGAAGCTCTTGGTCCTGCCAAGACTGCACTCCCAGTGAACATGATTGTTGGGAGGAGGGTGGTAATAGGGGGAGGATGGGAAGGGGAATGACCAAAGAGAAGGGGAGGGGAAGGGGTTAGGGGGATGTTCACCCGGAAACCGGGAAGGGGAATAACAATCGAAATGTAAATAAGAAATACTCAAGTTAATAAAGATGGAAAAAAAAAGAAAGAGAAAGAAAAAAAAAAGAAGAAGCCAAGTGCTGTTGTTGGTTTACTGTGACTTTGTTTGCACACATAGTTCATGTACCTGTAGGACCCAATTGTTTTGGAAAATGATTCATTGTAAGCTTTTTAAAAACTCATAAGATTGCAGATAAAGAGGCCAGTACTGTGACAAGATGCTACAAGTTGGTTTTAAGTGAACTTTTCATTGGCTAGAACAGGACATCTTAAGAAAGAGAGCCTTTTTGTTCTTAAAATCTCATTCTGCAGGTGATGTCATTTTAAATTATGTTTTGAGACATTCTTTTTCCATTCTCCTAAAAGACCTCCAGGTAAGAATGTTAATTTTGTAAAATGACCTTACTACAGTGGGGAATAATGAATGAGGTTCTCATCATGATGAATGATGTCAATATTTAGACTTCCCAACTTCTATATGAAAATACCAATCACAATTCAATATATATATAGGCCCTTTCTCTGAAGAGTCAAAGGACCTGCACCAATAGCAATACATTTTCCTCATGGTAGACCTATTCAATTTCAGCTTACTAATTGCTTGTTATCAACGAGCTATATCCTGGGTTGCCGACAGAAAAATAGAACCATTGTGAAATGTGAGTCCAGCAGTTCACTGATTCTGAAACTTTTATGTGGCAAAGAAGAATGTTGGGGGCTTGCTTGAAAATATATTTCTTTTCATAGGTACCAATTTAGACAGTCTTTAAAGGGACAATTGGCCTATCTTTGACCAAGTATTCTTGGAAAATTTGATGCAGAGTTTCTCAGGCCTTGTTTAGTAGAAGTTTAAGGGAGACTAACTCTGGGAAGAGATCAACTAGGTACTGATGCCTGGGTTACCAACTATGTGATCAAGTGTAAGTTTGTAACTCCTAAGTCACTAAATCTTCATTTTTTTCTTACCAGTGAATTTCCTTCCTTGGAGAAGTACTGCTCTTAATTTGGGTTTCTATTGTTGTGAAGAGGCACCATGTCCTAAGCATCTTTATAAAGGACAACATTTAGTTGGAGCTGGCTTCCAGTCTCAGAGGTTTTGTCCATTATCTTCATAGCAGGATGCATGGCATCATGCAGGTAGACATGGTGCTGGAAAAGGAGTATTGATTCATGGGCCTCAGAGTGGGACTGTGTTCCACACTGGGCATAGCTTGAGCATATAAGAGACATCAAAGCCTGTCTCCCCAATGACACACTTTCTTTAAAAGGGTCAACACCTACTCCACCATGACCACACATCCTAATAGTGTCACTTCCTATGGACAAGCATTCAAACACATGACTCTATGGGGGTCATACCTATTCAAACCACTACAGTACTGGATAACAAAAATTAAAAAATTTCTTAATAAAGGGCTTTATTAAGACAGTGATCAAGTGAAAAACACCAAAAACAAAACAAAAAGCACAACAGACTGACAGGCACATCGACTGTTTCCCCTTCCCCCTACATTAAAACCAAACCATGGAGTCAATTTTGTTTTGGCCACATGTATTCTGGTCATGGAATTGCCCTGGATATGTTCAATTTACCTAGTAACAATTTATTGGTAAAAACTGATTTTGGCTTTCCTAGCAAGTAACAACTGCAAATAGCTTGTTGATTAGTGGTGGAACTGCGTGGACTTCTCAGTAGTTTGATCTCAGACTCTGTAGTTGTTTTTTTGTTTGTTTGTTTGTTTGTTTTTTAATCAGTCCCATTGTGTTTGGAAGGTGCTGTTTTCTTATTTGTTTGTGCCTGTTCATGGCAGTAAAACCCAAACTAAGAAGTTGCTATCAGTAGTGGTGGGATATTGCTGTGATATTCCTGACCATGTTTTGTTTGTTTTGTTTTTTTTTTTTTTGTTTTGTTTTTGAAGAATGTGGATTTGGAAGGCAGTGGAATGCTTTAAGTGGAGTTAATGGGCCATCCTAGTAGAAATATGGAAATTGGTGCTTCTGAGGGTGATTTGAGCTATGCAGGCCTGCTGGCCCTAGAGGAGGTTCCAAAGGAGAAAAATTTTAGTATGTGGCCTAAAGAGTGTTTTTATGATAGTTTAGTGAAGAATGTGGCTATTTTTGCTATTGTCCAAAGAGTCTGCCTGAGGCTAAGGTAAAGAGATTTAGATAAATTGCTTTGACAAAGGAAGTATCAAAACAGTCTGGTATAAATTCTGTTATGTGGTTACTAAAGTCCACTCTTATGAAGAGCCTTCTGATGAAAAGGAGCAAGCTTTGAAAGGAAAAGTACAAAATGTATGGTTCAAAGAGTAAAGGGGCACCAAGAACTAGAAGAATGGAGCTGAATCTTACATTTAAGGAAATAAATGGATCAAGAGTGGTGACTTTGGGGCAAAATCCCACCCAGCTAAAGTTATTCTTCTATGCATTTGCTGTTAAGCAGTGAATAGTTCTAACCATGTGTTGTTGTTGTTGTTGTTATTATTATTATTATTATTATTATTATTATTATTATTATTATTATTATTTGGTTATTTCTTTCTTTAAAATTTTTAATCTGGAATGAACTTCTATCCATCAAGTGAGGACACAAGCTTTTGATCTGGAGCTTAAGGAATAGTGACCATGTAAAGCTTAGGTCCAGGCATTGTGGTACAAGCCATTAATCCCAGGAGTTAGAGGCAAAGCTATCTCTGAATTCAAGGCCATCCTGGAACAGAACAAGCTTCAAGCAGAGAAAAGTTTCAAGTAGAGATAGTATATGCTTTTCTTCCCAGCTTTCAGGACACAGAGCCATGGAAAACTCTGAATTTAAGGTCAACCTACAGAACAAGATCTGTGACAACCAAGCTTACGCAGTGAATGAGCTGGAAAAGAGAAAGCTAGTAATGATGTACTAGAACAAGAGGGACCATGTTCCGGGTCCATCAAGCAACAGAACTCGGCAGCTTCAGCCATGTGGCTCTGGCTTTAGAGTCAAGAATAGAAGAAGTTACTGGGACAATTGATGCTGGTTAGATGGAGCTAAGAAACTAATGGTGATTAAGAAGAGACCAGCATCACTGATGTGAAATCCTCTGGAAGATGTTTTCTGAAAGCACAAAGAAGCTGTGATCTTGAGATATAGAACGTTGTACCTTGTGCTTCTGCTGGACTTGGAAATGTGTAAGAATCATCCAGGCGGTACTGGTTTTAAAGGTCTAAAGGGGTCATGGAGAACAGGTGAGGCTTTGCACTGTGAGAGGTCAGGGAAGTCTACTGGTGAAGGTACACTTTCAGTTGTGGTTGATAGACTATGACTGAAGGAAGGGGTCATGCAAAGTAGTTGAAGCTTAGCACCATGAAAAAGCCTATGAGAGGCTATTGGTGAAGTCTACTTACAGAAAAAGGTCACTGCACATTGAAGATGCCAGTACCATGTGATAACCACTAAGAACAGCAACAGCAGTGGAGAGGAATCAACAAGAGCCTAGACTGCTACAGATGCTACAGAGGGCAAAGCTTTGGAAGAGACATACCCTTTGGAGAAGCTCAGACACTGAATCCCAGACACTGGAAAAAGAATCTGTGAAGTTGAAGTTGCCTTGGAGAACTCAAGATGTTACAGATGCCAGAGGCATGGGATACCTGTCAAGGGAAGCTACTAACAGGGAGTGGAACCAGCCCGAGAAAAAGAAGTTTGTTGCAGTCAACAAAGATGAAAAGGGAGTTGGAGAAATGAAGACTGCATTGACATCAGTCCTGGAGATGCAGAGTTTAGAGTATGCCTGATGGCTTTCTGTATTGCTTTGGTCCAGCATTTCCTCTCCATGACATGTTGGAATGGTAACATATATCCTGTGATGTTTCAGAGATGTCATTTGCTTTTTAATTTTGACTTTGTAAAAAATTTCAGTTTAGAGATTGCACGAATCTGGAGAGACTTTGAACCTTGGACTTTTAACATTGTTGAGACTGTTATAGACTATGGGACTTTTGAAGTTGGACTAAACATATTTTGCATTATTCTATTCCTAAGTGTTACCCCCACAGACTCATGTGTTTAAATAAATGTATGGGGCCTATGGAGTTGACTGTGGTGGTTTGAATATGCTTGGCCCAGGTACTATTAGGAAATATGGTCTTATTGGAGGAGGTGTGGCCTTGTTGGAGGAAGAATGCCACTATGGGGGGTGTGTGCTTTGAGACTCTCCTCCTAGCTGCCTGAGAACAGTCTGCTCTTGGCTTCCTTTGGATGAAGATGTAGAACTCTCCTCTCTGACACTCCAGTGCCATGTCTGCCTGGATGCTGCTGTGCTTCCTGCCATGATGATAATGGACTGAAACTCTGAACCAATAAGTCAGCCTCAATTAAATGTTGTACTTTATAAGCATTGGTCATGGTGTCTGTTCACAGTAGTAAACCCCAAAGTAAGACATGTTATTACAACAACCAAACCAAACAAACAAACAAGTTCTCATTCTTTGTTGATATACGAAAAAACATCAACAACGAAAGCTTTCTGGGGAGCTTTATCTCCAAATAAGAAACATAAATGAAAGGTTTGGTAGAGCTCACAGATGGGTAGATTAAGAACCTACCTTGGAGTCACTGCTGTCTTTCAAGTGCTTTGCATTTACATCAGAAATCATGAACTGTGTTTCCACCACATTTTTGTGCACACATGAAGTAATAATATAATCAAACCAAATTGCTGTCTACTATGCTATTTTCATTTACTTAATAATTCCTATAAAGTATTTAAGTTAAGGAAATAACTATGATTGCTATTAGAATGCTTTTTGTGATGTTGGGTGTAGGAATCAATAAAGGTAAATGGAAAATCATCAAAATGAACTTACTGGAAAGATGATTTATTTTTATGAATTGATTATTCAAAGTTTGGGCCCATGTGCTAAGGACCAGATGATGCTTTAGTTGAAGGTAGAAAACATACTGATCCCAATTAACTGAATTCTACTTTCATATTTTACCCTCTGTGTGTGTGTGGGTATGTACATGTGTGTATACATGAATGTGTGCAGGTGAATGTGTGTATCAGAATGGAGACTACATTACTAACTTCATAGTAAAGCAGAAATCAAATAATGGTTTATAACTTACTATGCTAGCCCCTATTCAGCTTCAATATTGATTTGTTTACAGGGTGCAGAGTTTTTGACTATATGTGTAACTCAGAGAAAAGAGGTTATAAAGTGATTATAGATAAAGGTAAAGGACATTTGCTGATATCTATATGTTGAGTAGGCATGGGATGCATACCTATAATCCCAGAATTTGAGAGGCAGAGGCAAGCAGATCTCTGTGGGTACAAGGCTAGCTTGGTTTACATAGTGAACTCTAGACTAGCCAAGGCTTGATAGTGAGACCCTGTTGTTTTGTGTTGGGTTGTTTTGTGTTGGGTTGTTTTGTGTTGGGTTGTTTTGTGTTGGGTTGTTTTGTGTTGGGTTGTTTTGTGTTGGGTTGTTCTGTGTTGGGTTGTTTTGTGTTGGGTTGTTCTGTGTTGGGTTGTTTTGTGTTGGGTTGTTTTGTGTTGGGTTGTTCTATGTTGGGTTGTTTTGTGTTGGGTTGTTTTGTGTTGGGTTGTTCTGTGTTGGGCTGTTTTGTGTTGTGTTTTTCTGTGTTGGGTTGTTCTGTGTTGGGTTGTTTTGTGTTGGGTTGTTCTGTGTTGGGCTATTTTGTTTTGTTTTAGCTGTGCTGCTAAATGGTGAGTAAGGTTGCCAGAAGTGTTACTGTATGCTAGTTATCTGAAGTTTTTCTCATAAGAAGTATCTGGAATCTCCTTTCCCATTTCTGTTTTCTTTTCCCTCTCCCTGCCTTCTTTTCTTCCTTTCTTTGCTATTGCTTCTCTTTTATGTGTATTTACAGTAGAACTTTACATTAGAAGGTCTGTTAAGGAGCAAAATTAAAATGCTAACTGACCTTATTTAGTATCTTTTGAGTTGGTAGATCAAAATAATTTAAGAACTTTGGCAGACCTCACTGAGGAAAATGTAGGCCGGGATAATTGCCCAGCTCACCCTTGGACAAATGATTTAACATAAACATGATCTCAGAAGACGTACAAGTCTCACCCATATCCCAGCAGGCCTTGCTGTCTTTGTATTATATGGCAAACTGACTTGTTCTGGACCAAGAGAACTAGTCATTAAATGAGGTTGGCAGCTGTGCAGAAAGAAAGCTTGTATAAGAAAACATGTGAAGTCTTATACATAGTATAGTAGTTACTGAGAATCAGTATAATGAAGACTTATTTTAATGGTTTATTAAAACTGCTAACATTGCTTCACCTGGTGTATTTTAGCTCCTAATCTGTAAAAGTGTATGTTCCAATTCATTTGTTTCTAACAACTTGTCTGGGTTTTATGAATGAAAAGATTGTCCCTCTTAACAATGGTTGGATGGTTTCTCTTTCTTGTGCACATCTCAAGATGATGTGGTTTGCATGTCTCTCTGTCCCACTTTGAAGTGGGATCGCTGGGTCAAAGACCTGGTTCATTTTAGTAGCTAAGAATGAGAAGCAGCTACACAATTCTATTCATGCAGGAATACACACTCCCGTTGCTCCGAGTTGTGGATGTGCAAACTTGGCAGTGGTTTGAGGGATGTGAAACTGTATCTTATTTTCCTTGAGTGTCACCAGTTACTGTGTTAGCTAGCCTATCTTCATAGGTTTATTTGACATTTTGTTTTCCTTTTCTAGAACTTTCTTTTATCCTTTGCCATTTTCTTCTTGTTGGATTTGTTTTCCTTGACTATATTTATTTATGTATCTTGGCTATTAATTTTCTTTTGGTTATATACAGGTCAAATATCCTGTCCCACCTTCTCCTTCCTCCTTCCTTCTCTCACCTCCTTTCTTTCTGTCTTCTTTAATAGTGTGTTTTGATGTTAAAGTTAAACATGATCAGTTTATAATAATTTTTTAATAGATTATGCTTCTGATCCTGAAGATAGAAACATGACATCTCATCTTCCGCATGTACCAAGTTCTCACACCTGTGGAGGTCTGCTTCTGGGCTTTGCTCCATCCTCTCCCACCATTGTGCTCATATCATTTTGTCTCGATTGCTTTCACTTTAGAGTTAGCCAAGATCAGTGGGATGGTGCCCATATCTTATTACTGGTCTTCAGTATTGCATTTGTTTTGCCTTCAATCCTTTTTATTTTTCTTTGCTATTACATTTAATATTGTTGGGTCTTTCCTCAATCTTATACATTAGAAAATTGGATTTGTTAGCTTCCATAAACTGACCTTCTGTGAACCTGTGAGTAATTGAATAATTTAATAGATTAGTTTTGGGGTTTAGATTTCTATTTAGTCTTTCCTTGCATTTTCCAATAATATTTTACTATTTCTTTTTTGGCATCTTTTGTTAGATTTATTTCTAATATTTTGTTAATTAATTAATTACCAGTCTCACAAATCCCTCTCCTCATTTCCTCTTTATCTTCTTCTAAGGGAAGGGAAAGCCCTACTTGTGTACCAGTTCACCAAAAGACATTGAATCGCAGTATGTCTAAGCACACCCTATTTCTCTGAGGCAGTCTAGCTAGGGAAAGTGGATCCAATGGCAGGCAACAGAGTCACAAACAGCCCGTGCTCCAATTGTTAGGGAAGACCAAGCTGCTGCACATGTGTGTGTGTGTGTGTGGGGGAAGGTTCGGCTCCTGCACACTCTTTGGTTGGTCAGCATGAGGTGCTAATACGGCATTGTTTTTATAAATGGAAGCTTTACTAAATTTCATCTCCTAGGTCTTTTTTGTTTGAGTATGTAAGTCATGTTAATTTGTATGTTATTCATTCAGCAACATTATTGAAATTTTTGATTGATTTTTGAATGTCAGGTCTCTTGGGAAGGTGGCTATTTTGTTTTCTTTTAAATGCATTGATGCCATACATATGAAAGACCTCTTAGCCATCATCTAGTTATCCAAAGTACATATGCTTTTGTACTCTTGGTTTATGGAGCCACCAGGACATCAAATACACTGTTATGTAAAAAATGCTATTAATAAATTGTTGTTAGGGAGTATCTTTTCCTGTGGCCCTAAAACGACACTTCTGTTATTTAGTAGTCATGTTTTCTACAGTTGAATAAGAAATTTCCTTCTATTTTGGAGCTGTTCAGGTTTGAAGCAAGAACAAAGACCTTAATATTTGAGTGGACTGCAAAGAAAGGTATACAGTCTCCTTATACTTTTTCTCCTTTAAATGTCACCTAATTTCTGCCCCCAACATCTTATGGCAGGAAACACTAGCACTTCTTTTATTGGTCACATGGAAACAGCTCATAGTGGAGAAAATGATGGCATTGAAACATTTTACTGATGAGAGGATATAGCTCCATTTATATTTCAGTCAGTTCAATAGTCATACCTGATTTAAAAAACTAGGAACACACGATCTTCCTCTAGTGATAGAGTATCATGAAGACAGGCTATAAATATTTTCAACATAAATGTAATTACTTTGTTGAAAAGATTCGATTTCTGTAATTGTCATGTCTAGGAAAGTTTTATAAAACATTTGCTCACAACTTCAAATTTATTGGCATGAAGCTATATTTTCTTCCTTCTTTCCTTTTCTAAACACGAGGGAGAATTATCTGATTAAAGAAGTATACTACCAAGTTGAAAAGGTTATTAGAGCAACCAATGTCAGATTATTTGGTTAGAGCTTATGATTGAAAATTGTTAAAAAAAAAAAGAAAATTGTTATTTCATGAAGACAGCTTGTTTTCCTTTCTCATGTTTTTAACTAAAGCCCCTCTGATAAATATAAGCTCTAAGACACATATGTTTTCTTTTCTCATATAATGCCAAACTTTGAGTACTTTAGATGTAATTGAAATATTATTGTCTTCATCTTCCAAGTTTTATGTTATAATGGGTATGATACTCAGTTATAAGTGCGCACGTACACACACACACACTCACATTTATCTATCTATCTATCTATCTATCTATCTATCTATCTATCTGCATATACAAATTCAGAAGACTCATTTTTAAAAAACCTTGTAGATTCTCACACTAAGTCAATTAGGGCAGAGCTGAGGAGGAATATGGGGATATAATCGTGTGTATCTATATGTGTGAGAGGAAACCAATTCAAGACCATTAACAGCCACCAAAACCATAACCTTATGGCATATGGTTTCTGCTGTGTTAGAATTGTAAAGACCAGTCTACTTCTTTGGTGTGTATGGAAATGGTAGTTTGTTCTGAGGCAAATAAACTTCCTATAATTTTGTGAGATGAATGCCTATGTTCTTTGTACAGTCCAGAAGTATAAAGTCACTGAATAGGCAGAGGATCCTGTTATGGACAGCACATGCTCAGCCTGAATGATTTCCTCTGAAAGATTGAATCTGTATTTTCTTCCTCATTTTTTCCTTCTTCTCTTCTTCCTCCTCTTCCTCCTCTTTACCTTCTTGAGGAGAAAATAAAGACATTCTACTTTGTTATACTAAGTTTCTAAAGTTGTACATCTCAGTTTAAACACTTTTCTTATTTTATCTCAAGCTATACTACAGATCAATAGTGATAAAAACCTCGTGGTATTGGTACAGAGACATACCAATACCATGACATACAGGCCAATAAATGTAATAGAATTGAAGACCCAGAAATACAATCACACACTTATGGACACTTGATCTTTGACAAAGAAGTCAAAAAATACAGTGGAAAAAAGAAGGCATCTTTAATAAATGGTGCTGACACCAGTGAGAATGGCTAAGATAAAAAACTCAGGTGACAGCAGATGCTGGCGAGGATGTGGAGAAAAGGAACACTCCTCCATTGTTGGTGGGATTGCAGACTGGTACAACCATTCTGGAAATCAGTCTGGAGGTTCCTCAGAAAATTGGACATTGAACTGCCTGAGGATCCAGCTATACCTCTCTTGGGCATATACCCAAAAGATGCCCCAACATATAAAAAGACACGTGCTCCACTATGTTCATCGCTTGAGCCTTATTTATAATAGCCAGAAGCTGGAAAGAACCCAGATGCCCTTCAACAGAGCAATGGATACAGAAAATGTGGTTCATCTACACAATGGAATATTACTCAGCTATCAAAAACAACGAGTTTATGAAATTCGTAGGCAAATGGTTGGAACTGGAAAATATCATCCTGAGTGAGCTAACCCAATCACAGAAAGACATACATGGTATGTACTCATTGATAAGTGGCTATTAGCCCAAATGCTTGAATTACCCTAGATCCCTAGAACAAATGAAACTCAAGACGGATGATCAAAATGTGAATGCTTCACTCCTTCTTTAAAAGGGGAACAAGAATACCCTTGGCAGGGAAGGGAGAGGCAAAGATTAAAACAGAGACTGAAGGAACACCCATTCAGAGTCTGCCCCACATGTGGCCCATACATACACAGCCACCCAATTAGACAAGATGGATGAAGAAAAGAAGTGCAGACCGACAGGAGCCGGATGTAGATCGCTCCTGAGAGACACAGCCAGAATACAGCAAATACAGAGGCGAATGCCAGCAGCAAACCACTGAACTGAGAATAGGACACCTGTTGAAGGAATCAGAGAAAGAACTGAAGAGCTTGAAGGGGCTCGAGACCCCATATGTACAACAATGCCAAGCAACCAGAGCTTCCAGGGACTAAGCCACTACCTAAAGACTATACATGGACTGACCCTGGACTCTGACCTCATAGGTAGCAATGAATATCCTAGTAAGAGCACCAGTGGAAGGGGAAGCCCTGGGTCCTGCTAAGACTGAACCCCCAGTGAACTAGACTTTGGGGGGAGGCGGTAATGGGGGAGGGTTGGGGGGAACACCCATAAGGAAGGGGGGGGGAAAGGGAATAACACTTGAAATGTATATAAGAAATACTCAAGTTAATAAAAATAAAAAAAAAGTTGGAATGATCTTCTCTGCTCATGAATCTATAAGATTAACATAATAAAAATGGCCTTCTTGTCAAACTTAATCTACAGATTCAATGTAATCCCAAACAAAATTCTAACAGAAGTCTTTTCAAATGTTAAAAGGACAATTCTCAACTTCCTATGGAAAAACAGAACAACCACTGTAATTAAAACAATCATGTACAATACAAAAAAAAATAAATGGTGCTGATCTAACTGACAGTCAATAGAAAAATAAAAATAGATCCATATTTGTTAACTTGCACAAAGCTCAAATCCAGGTGGATTGAGAATCTCAGCATAAAATCTGACACACTGAATCTAATAGAAGAGAAAGTGAGACAGAGCTTCAAACTTATTGGTATGAGGGGAAATTTCCTAAACAGAACTCCAATGGCTCAGGCTCTAATATCAACAATTGATAAGTGGGACCTCATGAAACTGGAAAGCTTTTGTAAGGCAAAGAATATAGTCACTAGGACAAATCAGCAACCTACAGATTGGGAAATATTTTCACTATCCTCACATCTGATAGGCGGTAATATCAAAAATATATAAAGAACTCAAGAAGCTAACCTCCAAAAACCAAACAACCCAATAAAATGGGGTGTAGAACTAAATAGAGAATTCATAATAAAGAAATCTCAAATGGCTGAGAAGCACTTAAAGTAATGTTCAATGTCTTTAATCATTGAGGAAATGCATATCAAAATGACCCTGAGATTCCACCTTATACCAATCAGATTAAAACCTCAGGTGAAAGCATATGTTGGTGAGGATGTAGAGAAAGAGGAACACTCCTTCATTGCTGGTGGGATTGCAAACTGGTCCTTCCACTCTGGAAATCAACCTGGAGATTCCTCAGAAGATTGGAAATAGATTTACTTGAAGAACCAGCTATATCACTCTTGGGCTTATACCCAAAAGATGTCACACCATATCATAGGGACACATGCTTCACTATGTTCATGGAAACCTTATTTGTGATAGCCAGAATCTAGAAACAACCCAAATGTCCCACAGTGGAAGAATGGATACAGAAAATGTGGTTCATTTACACAATGGAATACTACACAGCTATTAAGAACAAGGGCACCATGAGTTTTGCAGGCAAATGAATGGAGTTAGAAAACATCATCCTTAGTGAGGTAACTCAGACCCAAAAGGGTATGCCTGGTATGTATTCACTATTAAGTGGATATTAGCCAGAAAAAAGCACAGAATACCCAGGATACAGTCCACAGAACTCAAGAAGATTAACAAGCAGAAGTGCCCAAGTGAGAATGCTTCAATCCCATTTTGGGAGGGAGAAGAAAGAAATCATAGGAGGTAGAGGGAGGGAGGGACCTGGATGGGAGAGGGGACAGAAGGGGAAAAGGGGAACATGATTAGGTATTGGTGATGGGGACAGGAATGATGCCCTCAGGGCCAGCAGAATGAATGCAAATGGACAACTTCAGGAGATGGGAGTTCAGAAGACTCTCTAGAATATACCAGAGACCTGGGAGGTAAGAAACTCTCAGGACTCAAAAGGAGGGACCTTAGGTGAAGTGCTCAACAGTGGGGAGAGGGAACTTGTAGAGTCTACCTCCAGTAGAAAGACAGGGCATCAAGTGCACCACAGTCAAAACTCTGGCCCAGAATTGTTCCTGTCTAAAGGAACTGCAGAGACAAAAATGTAGAAGAGACTGAGGGAAAGGAGGTCCAGTGAGATGCCCAAATTGGGATCCATTTCAAGGGGAGCGCCCAAGGCCTGACACTATTATTGATGCTATGGTGTGCTTATAGACAGGAGTTGCCCTCTGAGATGGCTCAATAAGCAACTGACTGAGACAGATTCAGATACTTACACCCAACTAATGGACTGAAGCTGGGTACTCCTGTGGTTGAATGAGGGAAAGGCTGGAAGAAATTGTGGGGAAGGGAGGCTCTAGAGGAAGACTAGCAGTCACGATTAACCTGAACCTCCAAGATCTTTAAGACACTGAGCCACCAACCTGGTATGCACCACCTCCCCCACTCCCATCCCTGACACATATACAGAAGAGGACTGCCTGGTCTGGTCTCAGTGAAAGAAGATGCACCTAGCCCCAGAGAGGCTTGAACCCCAGGAAGTGGGGAGACCTGGCAACATAGGGTGTTGTGAAGGGGATGGGGACCTTCTCTTGGAGCTGGGGGAGGAATGAGATGAGGAATTGTTGGAGGGCAAACCAGGATGGGGATAATGACTGGACAGTAAAAACAACAACAACAACAACAAAAAACACCCCAGAAAACCCCCTAAAGATAGTTAAACAAAAGATTTACTTAATTTTAAAACAATGTTTCAAATATATAATATTAAATTTGATTATCTAGTTACAAGTCCTATTTATATTTAAAACTGACCACTTCTTTGAAAGTGTCATACATGTTTTGATCATATTCACCTCTTAAACCAATTCTTTTTTTTTCTTTTTTTTTTTAATTAACTTGAATATTTCTTATATACATTTCGAGTGTTATTCCCTTTCCCAGTTTCCGGGCAAACATCCCCCTCCCCCCTCCCCTTCCTTATTAAACCAATTCTTATCTGACCCACTCTCATTTCCTATTTACCCAATTTTGTTTTCCCCCTTTTAAAAAGGTCCTTCAAGACCAACTTGTACTCCCCAAATATTACTGGATGATACTACTGGATGATATTACTGGATGAAGTGTGGTTGATTTACTAGAGACTGCTTTTATTAGTTTTTAAAGAATTTCTTACAATGTATTTTGATCATATTTGTCTCCAGTCCCCTTTGACACTTCCATCAATATCAACCTCCCAACTTTGTGTCCTCCCTTTCTCTAAAAAAAATTACCTCACCAAGTCCCATTTCTTCTTTTCATATACTTCTGGGTGTGGTGCCATCCATCCAAGATTGATAGAAGTGCGAGGGGTTGTACACTTAGAGAAGGCAGATTTTCCCACCTCTAGAAACTATCAATCGTCAATCACTCCTTGGTTAAGGTGTGGGCTTATGACCACAACTCCCCAGACCTTCTTTATGCTAGAACGAATGGCTTGAAACTTCAGATTTTTAAAGGAAAAACAATCTTTTATAGTTTTAAAGCATCATCTTAGAAAAAACTACAAAAATAACTTTGAAGCATAGTGGGAAAATCTTAGTGTAGGATGTTTACTATTGATGCTGCAAAGTCTAAAGTTTCAGTAGTATGACTGCCTGATCCCATTCTCTCCAGGGGTAAACATGGCTGGACAGCACTCAGAGAAAATCATGGACTTTTATTTGGGTTCCAAAAGTATCTTCTTATTACATGCATTTCTGTTCATGGTAAGTATACTGCTGTGGGTGTACATTGATCATAATTCACCTCTTTCACAAACTCTGTTCTTCTCATTTCCTATCAGTTTTGTGTTCTCTTTTTTTCAAAAGCCCATACGAGACCAATTTGTGCTCTCCAAATACAACTGGATAATAATACTTGATGTGTGGTCTCCCACTGAAGTGTAGTTGACTTAAAGGAGGCTTTTATTAGTTTACTAAGAATTCCATACAATACATTTGATCATATTTATCCCCCTCCCATTAACACTTCCGTCAATATCCACCACTTAAGTTTGTGTCCTTCCTCTCTAAATAAATAAATAAATAAATAAATAATAATAATAATAATAATAAATAATTATATTTACTCCTGGATTGGAAAATTGATGGAAACCAGATAAGGCGTCTTTAGAGTATAAATTAAAAGAGTTTTGGAAGAGTTAGCATAAGTCTTAATTTTATCAAATCACATGAATTCTTTCATTTACCGACTTTCACCTGTTTTTCCAGTGCTACCTCCACCTTTTCCATGATGACCTAATAGACTACCAAATTTCACAAATAACCTTCTTTCCCACTCATAGTAATGTTATTCATAATCATAGTAGATATTGGTAGACTATTTCACTCAATAGCTGTTGCATATATATTCTTCTCATTAAAACTTGGCTCATTTTCCAGGAATGATTAAATATTGATCCACAAAACATATTTCAACAAATTCTTAAAAACTGAAATTATATAGTGTGTTTTTTCCTTATTGCAATACGAAATTAAAAATAAACAATAAGAAACATTTTAGAAATGATGCAAATATATGGAATATTCAATTTACTCTTAAAATTTGAGGGAAAAGACATCATCTATGGAAGAAAGTAGGCTAACAGCAGATCTTAACCTTTTCCCCTCCTCCTCCAAAGCCAGTTCCTTGTCTTATTGCCAGCTTTGTAGCAGAAGACCAGCTGTGGCCTCTCCTTAGTCTTTTCTCCCATTCCAAAGGGATTAACTAAGCAGATCCTGTTGGAATACTTTGCTTTCCTCCTTCATGTGGATCTCTTAGTCCTGCCCCTCCCTAGACGATCCCCATTCCTAAGGCTTAACTCCCAATACCCAGAAAGGCATCATGCCTGGAACACTCAGTGGCCACACCTATCAGATTCTCAGAAGAATTTACTACCAGGCAATACTCAGCCACCATGTTCTCCTAAGAGCAAGAGAGGGCAAAGGAAACAAAGAAACAAAACAGACACCCAAAAATGACAGGACTGTAGTCAGCACCTACAATTATAATCTTCCTAAACCCAGATGCCTAAAGACCAGTGTAAAACACAATTAGTAGCAGCTAGGACAGTTTGTCTCTGTTGGATCCCAACAATCTAACCGGAGCAGGTCCTGAGTATTATAACATAGCTGAAGCACAGGACAAAGACCTTAAAATAGCCCATATGAAAATAAATAATCAAGGCCCTTAAAGAGGAACTAAGTCCTCAAAGAAGTGTATACAAGCACAAACAGTGGAAGAGACAGTTCAATACCTAAAACTAGAAACAGGATTAATAAAGAAAACACAAACTGAGGTAAATCTGGACATGAAAATTATAGGAACTCAAACTGGAACCTTAGAGGTAAGCCTTGTCAATGGAATCCAAAAGATAGAAGAATGAATATCAGGCATAGAAGGCAAGGTAGGAAAAATGCATGTATCAGTCAAAGAAAATGTTCAATCTAAAAAGTCAAGACACAAACCATCTAGAATATTGGAATAATAGAAATAGAGGAAGAAGAATCCCAGGTCAAAAGCACAGAAAAAATTCCATAAATCCATAGAAGAAAATCTCCCTATCATAATGAAGGTTCTATCTATAAAAGTATAAGAAGCATATGAAACACCAATTAGACTGAACCAGAGAAAAAAACTCCCTAGCACATAATCATCAAAATACTAAATATACAGAACTAAAAATGACTGTTTAAAATCCCAAGGAGAAAAGAGTTAGGGCATTTGAAACATTGCTTATGGGAATAACCAATCAGTATATGATTTGACTTTAGATCACCTTAAGGAGATGGAACCTGTACCCAACACTGCTTGTGTGACCAAAAACTGGAGAGCTTAGGGACATCGGGTAAAGCCAACTTTGTTCTGAAAACAAAACAAAGCAAAACAGAAAGCAATCAAACAAAACAAGCCACACGAAAACAGCGCAAAGTGACTCTTAAGGGCCATCTAGTATACCCAGAGATCATTGTACGTCTAGTATACTAGGCCATCACCAGAGAAGCTTCCTTCTACTGAAGATAATATTAAATAGCCTCCCCATCAATCATTATGCAGAAGGTGAGAAAGCTTGGAACACTCACACCTAAACAGGATGTTTCTATCAAATCCCTCCCCTCGGGACTCAGAGAACACTGCGGAAAAATGCAGAAAAAGTCTAAGAGGGCGATGGAGTAGAGGACACCAAGAAAAGAAGACTCTAAAAATCAGTGTGACTGAGTCACATGCAGACTCACAGAAACTGATGCTGTATACACAGGGCCTGCAAAGGTCTGCGCCAGATGGAGCCCGGATGCTGAAAGACTAGGTGGACACGTGCTCCCATATCTAGCCCAGAAGCAATCTTTAATTGATAACTACTTGTAAATGAAAATTTAAGGGAAGCCTGCATACCCTACAGTAGAGGACTGCAGAAAACAATCTCAATGGAATCTTTGTAGATTCCTTGTCTCATAATGTTATGTCATGATTTCTCTGTCTCTCTCTTTCTGTTTTTCTGTCTCTATCTCTCTTTGTCTCTGTTTCTCTCCTCCCTCCTCCCACTTCTTCCTTCTTTCTCTTGTAATTTTATCTTAAATTATATTTTATTTCAATTTTATTCCTATATTCTTTCCTCTCTTTTAACCTTGCAAAGTCCTATGCACTATACTATGCATTACAGTTTGATGTCTTAATGGGATTCCTAAGTATGTAATTGAGTATTTTATTCTTGTGCCTTTTCTTGGACACTTTTCTTTCTGTTTGCTTGTTTTATCCAATTCTCATGTGTTAGTTTGTGTTATATTATACTAATTATGTTAAATTAAATTATGTTAAATTATATTATATTAACTATTATCCTTTAGAAGACGTTTTCCAATAAGCAACAGAAAGGAGTTGGCTCATGATGAGAAGGAAATTGGGTAAGAACTGAGAGGAATAGAGGGAGGGGAAAACTTAATAAGGATAAATTATGTGAGAAAAATATTTTTAATGAAAGGAAACAAAAACAAAAGAAATGAAGGGAAAAAGGAGGAACTCCAGAATAGAACTAAATAGTTTTTAAATCAAGGAAAGTAGATACTACATCTATAGGGTAAAGCAGAAGAGTACTAAGGTCATTTTTTATTTTAGCAAATCAATACTTACATAAAAAAAATCACAAAGATCAATCAAACAGCCTGACATAGACTCTCATGAAACGAAGGTATAACAAACTACAATTAAGAGAAGGAAACAGCTTCCGGTTTCCATCTGTGTCAGGGAGCTGACCTTGTGCCACAGTTCTCCACACATCAGTTCTGTCCAGAGAGAACTGGTCTCACAGGAGTGCAGACAAACCTAAGATAACAGGCTTACAGGCTCATAGGAGGGACAAGCTACAGTCAGAGACAGCAAGACCAGCTAACATCTGAGATAACCAGATGGCAAGAGGCAAGTACAAGAACATAAGAAAAAGAAACGAAGACTACTTGACATCAGCAGAACCAAGTTCTGCTACCACAGCAAGCCCTGGATACACTGACACACCTAAAAAGCAAGACTCTGATTTAAAATTGCATTTCATGATGATGACAGAGGACTTTAAGAAGGACATAAATAACTCCCTTAAAGAAATACAGGAGAACACAGATAAAGAGGTGGAAACCCTTAAAAAGGAAACACATAAATCCCTTAGAGAAATACAGGAAGACACAACCAAACAGGTGAAGGAATTGAACAAAACCATCCAAGGTCTAAAAATGGAAACAATAAAGAAATCACAGAGGGAGACAACCCTGGAGATAGAAAACTTAGGAAAGATATCAGGAGTCTCTGGTCAGAAGAAACCATAGAAAACATCAACACAACTATTAAAGATAATGTAAAACTCAAAAAGCTCCTAACCCAAAACATCCAGGAAATCCAGGACACAGTAAAAAGACCAAACCTAAGGATAATAGGTATAGAAGAGAGTAAAGACTCCCAACTTAAAGGGCCAGTAAATATCTTCAACAAAATTATAGAAGAAAACTTCCCTATCCTAAAGAAGAGATACTCATAAACATACAAGAGTCCTATAGAATCCCCCATAGATTGGACCAGAAAAAATTCTTCCCATCACATAATAATTACATAATAACATAATAACACCAAATCTATAAAACAAAGAATATTAAAAGGACTAAGGGAAAAAGGTCAAGTAACATATAAAGGTAGATGTATCAGAATTACACCAGACTTCTCAACAAAGACTATGAAAGACAGAAGATTTACTCTATGAACACCAATGACTTATGCTTTAAGATCAAAAATTGACAAATGGGACATCATACAATTGAAAAGCTTCTGTAAGACAAAGGACACTGTCAATAGGATAAAATGGTAACCAACATACTTGGATATTTTTATCAATCTTACATCTAATAGACGGCTAATATCCAATACATAAAAAGACCTCAAGAGGTTGGACTCCAGAGAACCAAATAACCCTATTAAAATGGGGTATAGAGCTTAAAAATAATTCTCGACTGAGTAATATCAAACAGCTGTGAGGCACTTAAAGGAATGTTCAACATCCTCAGTCATCAGGGAAATGCAAATCAAAACAATCCTGAGATTCCACTTCATAGTAGTCAGAGTGGCTAAGATCAAAAAGTCAGGTGACAGCAGATGCTGGTCAGGATGTGGAGGAAGAGGAACACTCCTCCATTGTTGGTGGGATTGCCAGCTGGGACATCCATTGTGGAAATCAGTCTGGTGGTTCCTCAGATAATTGGACATAGTACTACCTGAGGACTCAGCTACACCACTCCTCGGCATATACCCAACAAGGTATATAACAAGGACACATGCTCCACTATGTTCACAGTAGCTTTATTTATAATAGCCAGAAGTGGGAAACAACCCAGATGCCCCTCAACAGAATGGATACAGAAGATGTGGTACATCTACACAGTGGAGTACTGCTTAGCTTTTAAAAACAATGATTTCATGAAATTCACAGGCAAATGGATGGAACTAGAAGATATCATCCTCAGTGTTGTTACCCAGTCAGAAAAGAACACACATAAAGGATATTACAAAAAAGCTTGGAAGATCCTTGATTCCACTCACAGACCACATGAAGTTCAAGAAGGAAGACCGAAGTGAATGCTTCAGTCCTACTTAGAGGCGGGAACAAAATAATCACAGGATGTAGAGGTTGGGATGGACTTGGGAGGATGAAAAGATGGGGAGGAGTAAAAGCAGGGCAGGATAAGGTATGGGAGGAGATGGGCAGAGGGTCAGGAAATTGAAAAGAGATGTGTAGAAATGGGGGATTGGGAACTGGGGATAGCCATCAGAAAATCCCAAATGCCAGGAAACAAGAGGCTCCCAAGACACAAAGGGGATTACATTAAGCGGAAATACCCAGCAATGGGAGTGAGAACCTGTAGAGAGGGCATACACAGCCTCTGGTTGATGGATGGGGCCACCCACCCATCTCCAAAAGTAACCCAGAATTGCGCCTGTCTAAAGAGATACAGGGACAAAAAATGGATCAGAGAGGAAGGTAAGGCCAGACACTGCCTCACTTGGAGATCCATTCCATATGTAGACACCAAACCCAGACATTATTATTGATGCCAAGAAGTGCTTGGTGACAGGAGCATGATATAGCTGTCTTCTGAGAGACTCTGCTAGAGCCTGACCAATGCAGATGGGAATACTTGTAGCCAACCATCAGACTGAGCACAGGGACCCCAGTGGATGAGTTAGGGAAAGGATTGAAGGAGATGAAGGGGTTTGCAACCCCAAAAGAACAACAAGATTATCAGTCAACCAGTCTCCTCCAGAGCTCCCAGTACTAAACTATCAACCAAAGAGTTCACATGGAGGGACCCATGGCTCCAGCTGCATACATAGCAGAAGATTGCCTTGTTGGGCATCAATGGAAGGGGAGGCCCTTGGTCCTGTGAAGGCTCAATGCCCTGTGTAGGGGAATGGTAGGGTGGTGAGGTAGGAGTGAGGGGATTATTGCAAAGCACCCTCATATAAGGTTGGGGGAGGCGGATGGGATAGGGTGTTTGCAGAGGGGAAGCCAGGAAAGGGATAACATTCGAAATGTAATTTAATGACCATTAAAAAAAAGAAAGAGACGCAAACAAATAGTGAAGAGAAGAAATAAATGAGAAAGAAAGAAACAATGGCTAAAAATTACTTCAAAATCCCAACAAAAACATATAAAATACACAAATCCTTACCCAGACTAAGACAAGAAGAATCAAATAAGGGAAATTAGAGATGAAAAGATATTAGAAGAGACCTACAGAAGTCCAAAGCATCATTAAGCATTGTTGCAGGTACTTATAAAATGTTGATATCTTAGAATATCAATAAATTCTAAGATACATATACCTTATCATCAGGAAAAAGACCGCATGGACAGACTAAGTAACAATATTGAATGACAAAAATTTTTCCATCAAACAAAAGCCTACAGCCAGAGTTTCTGTGTTGAGTACTAGGAAACATTGCAAGAACTAATATTGATTCTCAATGGAAGAAAAAATCTTCCAAATACATTTGTTTAAATTCATATTATGTTAACAACAACTGAGTGACAAATACACAATACATGGAAATTATATGCTGATCCATTTGAATAACATATGTGCATCCATTGCCCCAAACTCAAACCAAATCCAACAGTATATCAGAATCTTACAAGGGAAACGGATAATGGACATTCAAATTAGTATAAAGGATTAAAATCTTCATTGCATATGATATGATCTTAAGTATTAAAACTCTAAATAACCCACCAAGAAAGATCCTAGAACTGATGAATGAAGTGAAGTTGCTGGATATAAAGTTCACATGCAAGACTTATTACTATTGTTGTGAGTCAATAGCAAAGGACCTGAAATAGAAGCAGAGTAGTAGCCCCCTTTATGGGATTGAAGACAGTATCTAGAAGCACATTTAATTAATAAAGTGGAACAGTTCCTCACTAAAAAATTATAAAACATCGGTAAAAAATTGATGAGCTGGAGTGAGAGTTCATGTTTTTGCACTGAAAATAAATATCGTTAAAATACTCATAAACACTCAAACTGCTTACGATTCAATTTCCACAAAATACCAATGATGTTCTTCACAGATTTAAGAAAAAAATCATAAAATTCATGTGGAATTACAACCCAGATCTACAATATCTAAATTTATCCCGATTAAAAATGCCAAATGGTGGTTTCAAATGGTGTCAAAACATAGTACAAGCTATAATCAGCAAAATGCCATGGTGCTGATGTAAATACAGACAGCCACGTCTAACATTCTGGCCCTGTAGAAATTAATATATGTTCACCATATGAAATATATTCAGTTTGTTCCAGTGTCCCTCAAATTCCATATTCCAAATTAGCATCAAATCATAATTCAAAATCTCACAAATAGAGTAAATCAGTAAAGATGATGTTTATGGTATATTTTTATTCTATCTGCCAATTTCCGATACTGAATAAACATTCATCTGTTCATATCGCATGATGATATAAGTGAGCCGGATGCTGATGATGAACCTTTTTTTTTTAAAATAGAGATCTAAAAAATATGAAAAGAACCATTGGTTCAAGTGTTGAAATATAACCGGGAAGATACCCCAGGGTACCGAAGCCTAGGAATGTTTCCCTTTTACTCTTAGCTCTTCTCTGGGCTTCTGGTTACACATTTTTGGAACCCATTCTCATCACTTCCTGCCAATAGTCTTTTATGAGTCCAATAGCTTTTCATTTTCAACCTCTTTTTAGAATGAATCCATGTTTCTAGTATTTCTGCAGTTATGGCTATATTAGAGACCTATGGCTACCCCATAGCACAAGGATTTAAGCCCTTAGGCAAATCTAAGCTCATAAACCACATTGAGACAACCCTTATATATTTCACTCCCCAAATAGCTGAAAGTCATCACTTTCAACTCGCTGAAGCTTATCCTTTTTACTGCAAAGATTTTTGAAGCACACTTTCAATGTCTGGTGACTTAACATCCTGCCTTAATTTTCCCCACAATATTTGAACAAAAAGTCGACTATTGCCACGTTCCACCCATTTATCCTGCCACATTTTCAGAAGCAAAAGTAAGTTTAACAGCTTTAATCACTACTGCGATAAACTGAGAGTTTTCTAAATCATCAAATTCTGGCTCTTTTTGGGTTTAAAAATTTTCCCGAAATGTCAAGTTGAAGACAGCATTTTCAACAGCTTGCTGGGGAATGTAAGACAAGTAGTTTCTTATTTGCAAATTATTCTTTCTAGCTAAATTCAGCATAAGTTTTTGATTTCTTCTATTAGAGAATAATTAAATTCTTCTCAGTTTTTAGTAATAGGTTCCTGATGTTATTTTGAGTTTCCTGAACTATGTGCTTAACATCAGTAGTTCAATTAATAGTATTTCTAGGCAGTATGTGTTTATCTAGCAGATGCTTTAGACTTCTCAAACATGTTTGAGCCTTACCTGCTGTCTAATTTGGTATATGCTCACATTTTGTGTATCTGCTCTGTATAGCACCTCACTCCTGGGATCAAAGTTTGCATTAGTTTCCTATTGCCATGTAACAAAAACCACACATGACATAGCTTAGACAGCATACATTAATTTTTTGAAGACTAGAAATCTGGGTAGCTGTGGTTTATTCTTAGGGTTTTCTAAAGCAGAAATGAAGAGGTTACTTAGAAGATCTTTGGGCTTCTTTGCAAACTCTTGTTGGTAGAGTTAGTTGCTTGTAGCTATAGAACTGGGGTTCTAGTGTCCTTGCTTCTTTTTATGCATAGTCTATTTCCTGTTCCTGCAGGATTACTTATAGTCCCTCCCATTTTATCTCTTTATATTGAAGATGGCAACTAAGGGAACAAATTCCTTTAGGCTTGAATTTGTTGCACCAAAGGCTTCCCAGCCTTTCTCCTCTGCTTGAAAAGGACTTGTATGGTTCTATCTTCTCTGTGTACCCTAGATCAAGTGATTTAGGTCTTTAATGATATCTGCAAAGTTCTTCACAATAGTAGCTAATTCATAAGAAAAGAACAGAAGTGTGTGTGTGTGTGTGTGTGTGTGTGTGTTGTGTGTGTGTTTGTGAAACTTTTAGGTTTTATTCACTACAGCTATTACCTGAGAATTTAAGTAAATCACTTTGGAACCAGTTAAGACACATAACCATTTTCACTGAGTACAAAATCTTCAGTTTCTTAAGTATAGCCATGGTGAGCATCCCTAATGCACACTTCTCCATGGACATATAGTTCACATCCTAAGGTATCTTAAACGATGTTTACCAACTCATTATAGGTTTTGTTGAAGTTTTCACTTGTCCTTAATGATTTCAAAGTTATGGCCAAATAATCAATATAACAATCCACAATCATGACTCTATCGTTATTTGCGTATAACATATAATATTGTGCAGACTACATTACCCCTACTCCTTTTTTATTAACTTTCTGAGAAATCATATGCTGCAAAGCCTTCCCACTGGTCTCACCAATCTCCTCCAAGAACACCAATGTGAACAACTTAAAGTTTGAAAAAATGCACCAGGAGTATTTTCTTTGTGGGTGTTTAGATTCTACTTAATTCTCTTATTGAGAAGGGTTTATGGTCAAGTAGGAAAATTTATATCAGAGTCCCTAGCTTCTCTGCCAATTTTTGTGTGCTGATCTCAAGAAATTCTCTAATTACATCAGTGGATGAGATACTTGTGTTTTTACTAATTACTGTATTCTGTCAAATTTCTTGAGCCTCCACTGTTTGGGATAGTGAATGTAGTAAATAAGTAATCTTCTCTGTTGTTTCTCTTTAAAATTAGTTCTTTTTTCAGGAAATACAGAAATTGAAAAGAGAGTAATAAAGAAGTGGAGATGAATGCAAATATTAGAACACCGTCTTAGTGTATAAGCGAGGAAACTCTGGTAGAGGTAAAGGATCATAGAGTGATTCAAGTATGCTGGAAGGATGGGTTGTTTCAAAGGGGAAAATCTTCATTTTGTATTTATAAACGGCTACTGTGATATTGGAACTCCTCTGCTTAGAACACAGCTATACTCTATGTTCTAAACTCAAGCCTTAACATTCGAAATTTAATATGCTTATTCCTATTATTATGCTCATATGATTAAATTATGATAAAATATTGCTAGAACTTGAAAAATATAGTTACTAGTCAATATATTTCTATGCATTAGAATTATAAAACTAAGCAAACAAAACTGAATTAAAAATTAGAGAAACGTAAACAACCAACTTGCTTTCTTTCAAATATATATATTTTTTTTTAAAGATTTATTTATTTATTACATATAAGTACACTGTAGCTGTCTTCAGATACACCAGAAGAGGGCATCAGATCTCTTTACAGATGGTTGTGAGCCACCATGTGGTTGCTGGGAATTGAACTCATGACCTCTGGAAGAGCAGTCGGGTGCTCTTAACCGCTGAGCCATCTCTCCAGCCCCTCAAATATATTTTTAAAAAGTTTTCTTTCCTTCACTTTCTGTCCTTGTCTCAGAGAACATCATAAGCCTTTATACAGTTTAGGACTTGTTACTTTATAGAATGATGACTTGAAAAAGTTATTCTCTATCTTAAATTAAAATATGCATTTTATTTAAAATATTCACCATTAGCAATGATTTTTCTTGTGCTGATTAGCCCCACTAACACTCTTATCTTAGGTCATCAGGACTTTTAATTATGAAAGATTTTATTTCCAGAGGAAGATAGAAGTTGTACATATAATCTCAGAAATATAACTTCTTAATGTAAAAGTATGATGAAAAATGTTCTGGATAACTGAATATCTCTAGAAGGGGAGGAAGACTGAGGAGGAAGGAAAGGACAGAAGATGGAAAAGCAGTGTGAATTCACTAGGAATGATCTCAGGGTATTTTGAGGGTGTGTCCACAGCATGAAAGTCGTCTAGCACAGTGTTTCCGAAGATTTAATGTTAGAACTATTCCTCTGGGCTTGTTTAACAATGCAGGTTCTGGTTCAGTACTAATGAAGGTGACTAAAGACGGAGTCACATTAACAAGTGGCCCCAGGCTTCTGTCATTGGAAGTCAGGATTGAACGTTTGTTTTGAACACTGACTCAGATAAGGAACACCCAAAGAACTTGGACAGAACCTATGGAGTCTCCATGTTTGTAAACTAAAATTCGGGGAAAACAAAAAACCAAACCAAACCAATCAACCACTACCATCACTGCCGCCGCCGCCGCCGCCGCCGCCGCCGCCGCCACCACCACCACCACCACCACCACCAACACCAACAACCAAACAACCAAACAAAACCCTAGCCATGTTGAATAGTCTTCTAACTCACTAATTCCCTCTTGAGTGTTTGCAAAGAATTGGAATGTTACATACCCAAAGCCAAAATTTTCTTGGGTTACCTTTTGTCCCCCTAACAGCTATTTATTGACTGTCTTTGTGTGTAACCTAACGTTCTTTTTATGAGCAGATAAAACCTTTATAATGTGTCTCAGAAGACCATGAATGTCTACCAACTGCGTCATCAGACTGCATCTCTGGAACCTAGAGTAGTGATTTCCTTGTTTTGTGGTAGTCTGCCTATCTGATGTACCCACTAATGTGTTCAGTAAATGCACTGATTTATAACCTTCCTTGTATCTGTGACCACAAAATATGTGTGACCACTTCCACTATGGAACATAGTTATTTTGGGGCAATATGAATTCATATTCTGGAGCCACAGTCACCCATATTCTGCCCAGAATAAACTATATCACATTCCCTTTTGAGTCAGAGCTGTGCATTGCATCAATGCTCTGAATGTTTAAAATAAGGCCTTAATGATGAGAATCAATGTCTCTGTTCTTTAACTTCCTCCCTTTCTGAGGATATATTAATACGTTGCTGTACCTGGGAAGACACTGGATAGAAGGCTGTAGTTTCTACTCATTGGCAGGAGCTGGTGAATTCTCTCCAATGGTACTTTAGAATCCCATGGAAACTAAAATCTCAAATTACTACATTACAATGGAGCACAGCTGAGAAAACAAGACGTGTACCACATTATTAAAAAACAAACCAAACCAAAACAAAAACCCAACCACACATAAGATATGTTTGGCTTCATAGATCCTCAGAAATGTTATTGTTTCTGTTCTTGCATAATTTTATTATTGAGTTTCCGTATAAGTACATCTTGGGAATAGTGGTTGAAGCAAGAAAAATAAGCCCCTTAGAGTCTCCTTGCAAGAGTCTGTATGATGGGAAGGCGCCTGTCATTTTCACAATGACTTGTCTGTTCATCTGGGGATAGTGGATAGAAAATAGAGCTTTGATGATGGCCCTAATTTACTGTTGGTTCATTCCTTAGAAAATGAGTTTCTCTACATCGCAGTCCTTTGGACAGGTAATAAAACCTGCATTTCCCACATGTACAGAAAATACCAATTGTAATTTTAATGTAGCAGCAACTCAGAACTTCTTTCCTTTGTTTCAACCAACTGCATTGGTCATTGCTTTTTAACAGAAAGGAACTCAAAATCAGGCTGCATGAATTAAAAAGAAGTAATTTGCTTAAAAGGCAGTGAGAAAAGAGGACTAAGCTTCAAGGACCAGATGCAAGGCTAAATGTCTAGGAACCATGCCCGAATCACACTGTGATTCGTCTGAAGGGAATTTGCAGCTGCCAATAGATGCTGGCATTTTTCCGGCCACAACTTTTCACCTGGAAAACAATATTGAAGCCACTTGGTATTTTGAAAGCTGGATATTCTCTACTTCCTAAGGCTCCAAATGGAAAGGGTGTTGAGTTTGAGCACGGCTCTGATTGGGCTCTTGCTTATCTTTTTAAGGCAGTTTTTAAATGGCAGGCAATTACTCAAACACCGGAAGTATGTTCAAACGATGCTGGGGGCAGGTTACAGAAGAAAAATACATTGCCAATCTACTACCCCTTATTACCTTCCATTTGTAATTCAAGTTAGTATAGACAGCATGAATTTTAATGTTTCTACAATATGGATTTGTCCAGTTTCTAGTGCATATTCATAAGCAAGGGGCTGACAAATTAGGATGGGCTTACAATTTAAGAAATTGGAAACATTGAATATGAATTATTTTAGTATAGCTTGCAAAAGGTAATGGATTGATGTATATATAGAACAGAACACTTTGCCATTAAAACCATGTAGGGTTCAAAGTGAGAGAAAACAATATACCATCTTAAAGATCATTTGCACAAGTCCAATCAGGTGTAGTGAAATTACTGCTATGGGAAACATTGTCTGTACTGTACTTGCTAAATGTTCAATGAACACTTGAAGGACAAATTTCTATCCTATACCTTTTCTATTGTTCATAATATTTAGTAAATAAACACTCACGTGCTAATAGTAAGATTCAACGTAGTTTTTGCTAATTACATTGCTTTGGAAAATGTGTAGTCAGGGTATCCTTAAGTTATCTATCAAAATGTGAAACTAATGCTGTAAGATAATGTACATAGTTATTATGATCAACATGATCAATCATCATTAGTAATTGGCGAAACATTTATCACTATGTTCATCAAGAGATTAAGCTTTGCTGATTCAAGATATAGTTGGGACAAGAAGTTAAAAGAAAATTTAAAACTGAACTTAATAGTTGTCTGTTACTATACTTGTTCTTCTATGTTTAAAGAATAATACCGTTCAGGTACGGTACTTATTCACGATTACAGGATGGGAATGTCCTATAGGTTTCTACTGTATTCTTAAGGTGTGACTGGGTTTGTTGTTTGAATGAGCTATGTTCCCCATGTGATCATTCACTTGAATACTTGCATTTGGTTCTCAGTTGGTAGGGCTTTTGGTGAAGCTACATAGTCTCTAAGAGCTGAAGCCTTGCTGGAGGATGGATATCACTAGGGGCTGGGTTTTGTAGCCTCTACCCATGCATGGTTCTTTCTCTGTAGTTCCTATGTGCTAACAAAATATGATAAGTCAGCTCCCGTTCCTGTTTCCATTCTCCTCCTGCTTGCTTACTTCTGTACCATGATAGGAAGGACTATGTGCTTTTGGAACCAAAGGCTAAGATAATCCCTTTTCTTCTGTAAGATGTTTTTGGCCAGAGTATTTTCTTCCAGTAACAGTAACTAAAACAGATTGGAGGGCAGTTATATATTTTAATACATCTGCTCATGAACTCAAGAGAACAGTATGGAGAAAAATATAACCTTCTAGGAACACAAACTCACTGGAGATAGCTCAAACAGGACAATTTAAAGGGTATGTGGCTATTTTAGACAGGAAAATTGTGAGCGAAGTTCAATACAGAACTGTAAGCCTATCAAGAATTTAGGCGTCTATTTTGTACTTCACTTCCACTTCGTCACAAGTGTGTGTACTCGGGAGTATTACTCCAATGATTCAATGTTTAACTACTGCTGCCTCAAGTTGGAAGCAACTCTCTCTTTTATAATATCTCCTTTTCTTTATTAATGATAACATGTATTCTGATCCAAGATTTGTTTCTACAACTACATTTGAAGCTTGTCCCTGGGTCAGTCTTGCCACATAGTGTTTGATGATATAATCCATTTGCCAATAATAAAGTATGTAAATCTTCATTTCTCAAACTGCTTTTGCCAGAACATTTTTTTTCCTTCAAAATGAGGACAGTATTTATCTTTGCTTTTGGAATACTTATTAGTTTAACAAATTATGTTATTCACTACAAAAATAATATTTTTTATAAAGCAAAATAATGCGAAGGCCATTCTAATCATTATTTCCTACCTTACCACCCTTAAATATTGTGTGTTTCAGGAAATCGGTGCTAACCACAGGGATAACTTTTCTTATGTTTTTCTTCATATTCACAAAGACTTACACAAGCAAAGGTAGACTTACACAAGAAAAACATTTCTCTTTTAAAATGTCAATAATTTTAAACATAGATCTATATATGCCTTTTAAACTGCAAACTATTCTATTAAAAGCATATATTAAAGCAATGATTATTTCTTGATATGAATAATTATATAGCTTCTAGTATCTTTATAAGATAAATAATAACTTTATAAGTAAATACAGCAACATAATTTCATGTATATACATTGAAACATTGTAGAAATCTTTTTTTTTTTTTTCCCCTCCCCCCCCTTCCTCATGGGTGTTCCCCCTCCCAACCCCCCCCATTGCTGCCCTCTCCTAACAGTCTAGTTCACTAGGGTTCAGTTATAGGACCCAGGGCTTCTTC